>NC_090997.1:25159924-25462954 GCF_041146395.1 Eulemur rufifrons | reverse complement strand
TCTAGGAGCTCTTGTCAAAAATTCCCTCCTAATCCATCTGATATCTCATTTTTCATCATTGATTATCATACACTGAACTTTCTCACTCTCTTTTCTGTGTCTCTTAAATTTTACTCTCCCACATCCTCATTTGCAGGATTCAGTATAAATTCTCACATCTTTCCTCCAGTTTACTTCTTTTAATCTAATATTTGAATTCTTTGTTTCAATTATTATATCTTAAGTTCTATAATCATTCCAATCAAATTCTATTGCCACATGTTTCTTCTTCTCAATTGCCGTCTTCTATTTATATAAACAGTCAATGCACATACATCACTTCTGTCATTCTGATGCATGCAATCTTTCTGGATATTATTCTAAATGTTCATGTTTATGCTGACTCATACTCATGATGGCTTATTCTCTCATATGATGGATGAGGTGCAAGCTCAGAGTCCTTGAAACCACGCTGAAGCCTGTGTTCACAGCCCAAAGTTATACACATTCGTACCTCCCAGGCTTCTGGGAGCACTGCCAAAGAGTCTCTTTAACCAAATTTTTAGCTTGCGAGGCTCTGGACCAATTGATACTATGAATATAGGCCCAAAACCTGTACTAATGGGAGACATTTTTTATGTTTCACTCAAAGATAAGACTGTTTCAGGAAGATATTTCCATAGATTTTATCTCTTAGATGATATTTTTCCTACTTACCCACTAATGCATCATACTTAAGGGGTTCCAACATTTTGTGAGTAAATACCTGATATTTACCTTTCTAGTGCTAATGTGTGTATCTCCTGTCCTTGGCATATATGCAGCCTGTTAAAAATTAAGCATTAGGTAGCATAGGTAAGCAGAGACTCTGAGGAAAACCTTGGAGTTCTTAACACATTTTCTAGAATTACACTTTCTAATTATTTGAGGCTACTGAGAGATTTCTTTATTTTTATATCTGCTAATCTATATAATTTAAGATATATATTTTTTTAATATAGTATTTTGTCCCTCATTTTTAGGTCTAACACATAAAAAAGCTTTCACTGAATTTCTTATCCACAGCATTTCTGGAAATAATTTTTATTCTTTGAATATTTTTCCTAGTGTTTATCCATATCTAGACATAATTTTAAATTTATTAATTATAATATATATGCAGCTATACAATGAGTTGAGTATTAATCAGGTAGCTTATATCACTTGCATTGACTTCTAGATAATCTGGCAAATATGCAACTCTTGTGTGGAAATAAGCTATTATCTATCACATTATAAAGTTAGTAATTTAGAGAAGATACATATTTGAATATGAAAATTTAATTCAAATATTTATATGTACTGATTTCCTTAGTTACAGACAACAAATAGTGGAAAATTTGATTTTTTTTTCCTAGACTTCAGTAAAAGTAAAAAAAATTTCAACCTTTAGGAAATTCAGATGATCCTGCATATGTTGTAAAATTGATACAGGAAAATAGGAAGCTATTACTGTTTGAAAGTAAGAGATGTTCTTGATACTATATATTGCAATTAATTAAATAATGTAAGCACATGCCTTTCCACAAAATTTTAAGTGGTTACATTTTTTATAAGGATCGAAAATCAAGATTTCAGCTAAAATTCAAAGTTACAGAGGAGGTGTTGGTACTATGCAGAAAAAAACCCTAATATTAAAAAATGATAATCTATATTATATCAGATTTTGAATTGCCTAATTGGTAACCATAGAAAATGGAATAATAAGATTCCATATGTAGTACTATATCCCTTCAAAAGTGAATTGAGCTTTTTCAGGTCATAAAGACACAAAAATGTTGAATTACATTATTTTTTTATTTTTTTTAAATTGCATGAGAGATTCTGAGAAGTAAAATATTAAGTCCCATAGATACAAATAGCTATTAAAGAGGATATAAAATGGAAAATAGGAATAAGTGCATCTGAAGTGCTTATTTGGTCATGTCAAAGATAGAAAAATCAACCAAATAAGTCCAGTTGTTTGACAATATGTCTGTGCCATATGCCAACCTCGAATGCATTTCATTTTTCACAGTGAGCCCATGATACTTAACTATAACATTGTTTAGATATTATACAAATATAATATGTAACATGATATATTATGACATAGTGTACCATAATGTGACATATCATAATATAATATAATAATTTAAATAATAAATAATTTAGCAAGTTGAATAGATTTGTCATATATATGGAAGTGGACCACTCACTGTCTGAAAAATCCCCATCATGTTATACTCTATCTTTTAGTAAAGGAGGTTATTGGATACCAAGAATTCCAAGATATTACAGAGCGCAAGAGTTGCCACAAATGATTTATAATCACATTGACATTGCCCTGCTTGAGGTTTATGAGATCATACTGTTTGATCAATTCCAAAAGCTACAAGGGGAATCTCTGTGTATATAAGTTGCTGGGGTTCAGTCTGACAACAAAATCAGTATATTGCTAACCTGACTTTTTCTTAAAGGTGTTACGACAATTTCAATTGCTAGTTTTTGAATATGTAATAAATAATTATACTTTTTTGTCCATGGAAAGATCGATTACAGGTTCTGTTAGAATCCAGAGAATATTATTTTGAAGAGACATGGAAAGAAAATAAGCCTATATGCCAGCCTTGATTTTTTTTTTTAATTTCTCTACTATACGTGCCTATTCCTTATCATAAATGTGGTTGATCATTTGTGACTATTTTTAACCTATAGTTATATTTAAGTGGATGGTTTACATAAAAAGACACATCATAATAAGTCATGGGTATTTAAGAGAGATGTTTAATTGTTCTTTCAACTTTTGTAGTGAAAGTTATAGTTTTAAATGCTTTAGTTATATGTGATTATATCCAAGACTTATCCAACATACAATTTTCCCATTATTTCTAAAATATGTAGTTCAGAATTATTGAAATCTATGAGTCTTAAAGAAAAAAAAAAAAAAAGAAAGAAAGGACCTCCAGGAAGTCTAGTTACTTAATGAAAGTCTATTTGATGCTATTATCATTACTGGAATTGCTGTATGATTACCAAATTAAGTATGCCCCAAAGCAAGAGTACTTTTTTTAGATACATTCTTCACATTGGTGCTATGCTCATCAGCACAATATTTGAGGAAGGCCAGACACTTGCCTCTTGTAATTGTTCTCATATTTTGGACATAGAAACTGTTTCTTCCCGAGATGTTCTACCAGTACTAAGTGCAAAAACAAAGAGATTAACACAACTGCTGTGTTATATTGATGGCTGCACTCTATCTCCAGCAATCCCAGGAGTATGCTTTGACCTCTTTAAGTGCCTTCAGGTCTTAAAAGCCACTGCTGTTGGAGTCCTAGCAGGAAAATATACCTCTACACCTAGGAGAAAGCAGAAGACAGAATATGATGATTTTACAAAACAGCACACTAACTCAGTAACCTAGCAAGAAACCTTCTAAATCTACCTTCTCAATCTATCTTTTTTTAAAACCTAAGAAGCAAAAGAAACTCTCCAAAATGAAGCATGCCAAAAATAAGAAATACTTCACCATTGTCTTTTGAAATATGAGCTTTTTATTTTTTTGTTATTTCTAATAGTTTTCTTCTATTTTCAGGTAAATTAAAAACATCGACTTTAAAGAGTTGATAAAGATTTGGAGAACTTCCTTCAGACTCAGCCATCTGCTTTGAGTAAAAATATATAAGTGACTATTGCAAAGAAGTAAAATTAAAGGAGGCTTTATTTCTATTATTAGCAGGGTAATATAATAGCTGGCAGGTTTCAGACAAATCAGAGTTATTTGTTCTCCATTGCCCTGGCAGTGAAGCTTAGACGCTAAAGTGTGAGGACACACAAGATCCCAACGTTGATACTAAGTATAATACAAGGGGCAGAGAAGGGGAGACACAGCCAAATTAAAATACCAGATGTAGTATGAAAACACATAGTGAAATTTTAACATCAAATATCTGAGAGATGGAATAATGAATATGAATAATAACTTTACATAACAACAGAAAGGAAAAGGCAGTGATAACAGGTGTTGGACAAAAATCACAGGTATGACTCAAACTGAACATAATAATGGCAGTATCTGTCTTAGTTTTTGCTCTGACAAAAGCAGACCCTGAGGTGTGGATTTGGGTGGAGGGAGTTTATTTAAAAGGAGATCCCAAGCAACAAAATTGAAGAAGGCTGAGTTGAAAGAAGGAAAGGAGAAATGGTAGGTAATAAAAGATGTGCTAACGAGCCAGCTGATACTGTGGGAAATAGGGCTCATTCTCACTGGGGACCGTCTAAGGAGCATGGTGAAGACGCTTCAGAATTGTCCCACCAAAGGAAAGAGATGGTGGGACATTTACCTATGGACTGCTGTGCCCCACGGCACTGAGTGCCTTTGAACCTCTGAGTTGTGTCTGTGTGGACTATCTTTCCCAGGCTCCAGGGGAAAACAAAACAAACCAAAAGTAAATCAAACAAACAAAAATCCAGGTACATCTTTGGTGTTGAGCCCAGCAGTGTGCCTAGAACCATCAATTTCAGCTGGGCTGAAATAAGGTGTAGCAAGAAGTTGTAGTTCTTATATGTCATGAATGTCAGTTACACATACATATATGCACAAATATAAAAAGTTCTCAGAAAATTCTGGGAAGCACGTACTATTATTATTATTAACATTTTACAGTGGCCAGGCCCGGTGGCTCACGCCTGTAATCCTAGCTCTCTGGAAGGCTGAGGCTCAGAAGTTCGAGAGCAGCCTGAGCAACAGTGAGACCCTGTCTCTACTAAAAGTGGAAAAAATTAGCTGGGCGTGGTGGTACATGCCTGTAGTCCCAGCCTATCAGCAAGGCTGAGGCAGGAGGATTGCCCAGGAGTTTGAGGTTGCTGTGAGCTAGGCTGATGCCATGGCACTGTAGCCTGGGCAACAGAGTGAGACTGTGTCTCCAAGGGGAAAAAAAAAAAAAGGAAAGAAAATTAATGTGGAAACTCAATTAAAAAAATCTTTGGCCGGGCGCGGTGGCTCACGCCTGTAATCCTAGCACTCTGGGAGGCCGAGGTGGGTGGATCGCTCGAGGTCAGGAGTTCGAGACCAGCCTGAGCAAGAGCGAGACCCCGTCTCTACTAAAAATAGAAAGGCATTATATGGACAACTAAAAATCTATATAGAAAAAATTAGCCGGGCATAGTGGAGCATGCCTGTAGTCCCAGCTACTCGGGAGGCTGAGGCAGTAGGATCGCTTAAGCCGAGGAGTCTGAGGTTGCTGTGAGCTAAGCTGACGCCACGGCACTCACTCTAGCCTGGGCAACAAAGTGAGACTCTGTCTCAACAACAAAAATAAATAAATAAATAAAAAACATTTTACAGATGCAGAAATGAAGGTACATAAGGAAATCACCAGAGGTAAAACAGCTAGTAACTGGCAGAGCTGGGATGTAAACTAAAATACTGTTTCCACAGTCTCTATACCTATTTTTTATATGATAATTGCTCCTCAAAAACTGATGAAAATCAAATGATCCTACTATCCTAAGAGATTTTGCATATTTAAAATTTGGAGCATGGATTAGTTTTATAGGTTTAGTCTTCATTTACCCAGGGATGTGGCATGTCTCCTAATACTGCCTACTATAGGGGTCAAGAAGAAAGACAAGAAGAAACATCCCCTCCCACCCTCACTGCACATTTAGACAGTCATTGTAGGGAAAAATTGAGTTTTGGATATGTTCAGACTTGTTAATAAATTGAATCCTTTTTTGATTCTTAAATAGTTTGAATATTAGTGGAGATGAAATTCATTGTCATTGCTTTGGGGATTTTTGTCAGTCCTACATGTGAATACAGGTTAATTTATGAGGAGCCACTACTTCTGGAGCACAGAAAATACGTGATCTTTCAAGGTCTCTTGCAACATTAAATTCAAAAGCCACCATATATATCAAGAGGCGTATTCAATTAATTGAACTCCCTCTAAGATCATAATGATTTTCAAAGTCTTGGTGAATATATTTTACCTTTTTCTTCTATCAAGAAAAGTTTGGTTTTCCCTCTAAATATTCTTATACCTCATTTTATTTTTGTTCATCTTGAAAAGGGACCAATTCTCTAAATAACTTTGATATTTGACTGTTTAAACATCTTAGGCCTGAAGTTCTTAAAAGGAGAAAGATACAGTTTTGATTAAAACAAGTTCTAAGAGTAAAATAGTGAGTGTGATGTGGATGAGATAAAGAAGTAAATTCTTATTTGGTTTCATAAATCTCAAATTTTCTTAAATTATGCTTTTTAAAACATTTTATAATAATTTCAAAGTATTAAGGTCTCATGCCATCTGATGTTCAGGATTTCTGGGAATGTAATAATTACAGTATTACAAGAAAAAGTATCTAAATGGAATTTTAAACTGTAGAGTGTTTATTATGCTTAGTTCTTTCAAGAAAATGAATCTATGAAAAAAATGCGCTCTGGTTCTGAGCAAATATTTAAGTTACTAAAGGCATACAATAAGATGGAGAGAAAAAATAAAAATCAGAAATAAGGAGTTTAAATCAAGATCCTACAAGTCAAAGGAGATGTTAACAAGGAGGCAGAAGAAAAATTTAGAGTATTGTGGTAAAATTGCTACGATGGATAAAACAAAATCCCACAGCTTGAATTCTGCAACTGTATTGCAGAGTTTTCAGGATTATTGAGACAGTGCCAGAAACAGTGAATTTTCTCTTCAATAACTTTGCTCTGTATCCTTCGTAGGAATAATTATGTGACTATGACCAAGAAAATTCAAAATAGAGTTTAGGTTTCGTGGATGTCCTTGCAGCTGTGTAGGTATAGAGACACGTGACTAAGATTTGACCAATGTAAAATGCCATATGGCAATTTCTAAAACCCATTCTTAAGACAGTATAAAAGGTTCTTTATCTCTTACTCTCCTTTTTTTCAGCTGAATGAAAAGCAGATACCACTTTCATAGACCTTAAGGTCAAAGTCATGCAGGATAGAGCAATAATAAGAGAAGGAGCTGATATTTGGAGAACCACATCAGCCTTATAAACCATCTACTTTGATTGTGAAAGAGCAATGAAATTTCATCTAGTTCAAGCTATCTTTATTTGAAGCTTTATGTTTCCTGCCCCTGAATCTAATCCTACTGGATACAAAGACAAAATCTAGCAATTATTAATATAAAGTGCTGCAGTAACTCTTGCAGCAGATGAATATCAAATGGCAAACACTGCCTAAGGAACCTTTGCTTTTCAGTACATTTTACATTCAGTGGATTCCACAATGTCAACAGGATGAAAGCAGGGAGGAGACAAAAGCCCTTGTTAAAATTTTAGTGTATTTCCCTCTAGTATTTTTTCCTATGCCTTAGTTTTTGATCATATAACTGGAATTATATTTATGCAACTTTTTATTGTAATCATTTTTCTACAGTATGACATAGGCTTAATAAAAATTTTAATGGCTATAAATTGTTAAATTATATGGTAAATACATTTAATAGCTACCTAGTGTGAAGTTGGTAACTAAAAATAGCCTTGTTACGCACAAGCTCAGTGAGTGGATTTGGGGATAGGCTCTAGCAAGTTGTAGCTTAAGCAAGAACTTGCTGAAACACCAAGGCCCAAGAAGCAGAGGATACAAAAGCTGAATCCATAGAGGAAGACTAAGTCCAAAATCAAGGAAAGTAAAGATACCAAATACCTAATATGTAAAGCCCAAAGACAGGGAAATCTGTAGTCATGACAGAGCTCACAGCTCCCAGGCAATCTCGTGTGGCAACAAGTCAGTATCCACAAAATGTGTGTTCGTATGTGTGTATGTGTGAGTGTGTATATTTAAGGATGGAGGAAGCAGAGCTATGGCACTTTAGTAGGTTGTTCTGGCTTAAATGATTAGGTATGATAGGCAGAGTTAAAGTGATCTTCAATATACTGTTGTTGCATATGTAGGGAATCTTCAATTTTTCATTATAAGTAATACTTAAGTAAAGAAAAGTAAACATGAGCCCCTACACACACGCACACACAACCCAAGTGCCCATCAATACATAAGTGGATGAATAAAATGTAGTATATGTATACTATGCCGGAGTATTACTCTGGCATAAAAAAAAAAAATGGTAAACTAATATCTTTTGTAACAACTTAGATGGAACTGGAGACCATTCTTTTAAATATGGCAAGAATGGAAAAACAAACACCACGTGTACTCAATGCTAAACTGCAACTAATCGATCAACGTTTATGTGAACATATGAAAGTAAAACTCAATGGAAATCAAGCCACTGGGAGGGGGTGAAAGAGGATGGGTGAATTCACACCTAACGGTACAATGTATACTATCTGGTGATGGGCACACTTACAACTTTGACTCAAACTGTACGAAAGCAAATTATGTAACCAAAATGCTCGAACCCCCGCAATATTCTGAAATTGAAAAAAAAAAAAAAAAAGAAAAATGAAGATGAGTGACCATCTGGGAGGCTGCTGTAACAGCCTAGAGAGGAGACCCTGAGGTCCTCAAGCATGCTGAGGCCAGGGTACTGGGTCATTCTGGAGCCATATTCTGTTTCTTAGACAAGTGATTTGCAACTTTCTCCCAACTAGAACAAGGCTGGAAGATATAGCAAAATCCCTTTTGTCATGGTGCATGTGACAGCAATGATTTGGCAGGGGGGATCAAGGCTCTAAAGGCCACAGTTGCCCTGTTGGTTCTCTAAGGCCCATACCCATGGAGTTCATGCCCACCCCTTTTGGAGGTATTGCCTCAGCCTCTCCTCAATAATAGTCTCAATTGGATTGACATGAGCTCTGTGCTAGGTAGTTTGACAATTTGAAATCAGACTAGTGCCTGAAATTACAATAATTCAATTTTAATAGCAATAAAAAATCCTTATGTGTTTTAAGTAAATTTTGTGCCAGATGACCCTGATGATTGACTCTGAACTTTTCAGAGTCCGTTTTGGAAGTGTGATTCATACAAATTATAAATAAATTATTTTAAATAACCTTTTCAGATACTAAATATCACATGACTGGATAAAGCTGAAAATATCAACAAAAGCCTTAAGGCTGGGATAGAGTAATTTTTCAGGGGTAATTTTAGCTTTGCTAATCATTTACTCACAGTAAATGTAAATGTATTTCCCAATGGCACTATAAAATAACTATATCTTTTCCCAAGTACTAGGTGTCTGCACTTAGTTAAGATTAATAGTGGCTTAGAGCTGGTCAAAAGGCGGATGCCCAAAGAGTTTGTTAAAATGATAGCTGAGATATATTGAAAATCTGACCTGCGTTACCAGGTTTTGGACTAGGTATTTATATTAGTTTTCTCATTTTATCCTCCCGGGAGACTCATTAAAATAAAGATTCACATCTCCATTCTACCTGAGAGGAGACTGAGGCTCTGAGAGGTTACCCAAAGGTGGAGAGTTAGTAAGTGTCAAGGCTTGGATTTGACACAAGTCTTGGGGTGACAAAGTCTAATTTACGACACTGAGGCACTTGGACTTTAGAAAACATTCATGAGCCCCAGTGTTATTATCTAAAAATCCTTGTGTTTTTTCAAAGTTCAGACAGTTTAAGTTAACTGAAATGCTAGTAAACTAATTTAAATTAAAAAGTGGACACTAGCACTTCCATCCCATTCAAGCGAGCCATCGGATTCTTCCACAAGGACAGCTGGGCAGTGTGCTATTTCCTGTTTCTACCATAAGGTTAAAATTATTTCTAATAAACCTTGAGGCACAAGGGAGATGTTAAGAGATCTTTATTCACTATAAAATTCGACAGAGGCTTAATCATGGTCTATGATTCATATTAATAGCATTTTATGAATCTCATCGAAAGCTCCTTCTGTGTCTTTGGGAAAGATTTAGTTTAGGAAAAAAAAAGTCTATTTCTCTGAGGAGCATTACTTGTCAGGCCATTGAAATCCAAACTCAATACTAAGCACAGATACATGCTCTCAGACGAAGCAAGTTAATAGTTAAGATAGTCCATATTGATAATCCAGAGAAAGATGTTAAATTCCCTATTTTAGAGCTAGTTCATTAAATTTTCAATTGGGATAAAACTTAATGGTGTACTTTATTTTTTTTATAATAGAGATGTTTCAAAATAGCATGATTTTTACTACATGGAAGTAACTTCTAAGTGATGTTTAAAAACAGAAATTGTTCTTTTAATAAGGAAAATATTAGTGTGAAAGTCTAATTTTCAAAGAGGTAAAATCATTACTCCCAGGCAAATATTACATGAGCTTGTGTCAAAGGTTCTATTTAAGTCATTAATTAATGAGGAAACTAGTGATATTATGATCAGTTCAAGGAGCATTTAAGAAGCTAGGATATTTATGGTCAATTTAATACAAATGTTAAGATAAGATACAACTGGTCAATTAGGTATAAACTGGTTAATTTCTAACAGGCCATCAATCTTCATGGTTATCTGTTCCACTAGATAGGAATTATTTTCATCTCTACTGGAGAAAATCTAAAAGTTAGCCAATAAAGTCAAGAGAAAACAGTGAATTGAACCAAATTCATCCCAAGAAAGCCCTTGGGTAGCTGTTGCTATTATGTGATATGTAAAGATTGTGCTGCCCATCTTTTTGCTTTCTTTCAAAGATTTGGATATTTTCTCTAGCAACAAAGTGCTTAAATTCAAAATTGTGTGAAGATTAATTAACTATTCGAAATTGTACATCTTTTGTCTGCTTTTTAACTAAATATAGGTTGAAAATATAAATAAGAAATTTACCCTGTCTTCAAATAGCTTACTATATAAAAGGGAAATAAACAAGTATACAGAGTACTATGATAAACATGATAAAAGAGGTATAAATGCATGATGGTAGGATTTCAAGGTGGACCAGGAATTTCACGTTTTGGTGACCAAGAAAATCCTTACAGAGATGACATGAACTATAGTGTATTGAAGAATAGATAGAATATACAAAAATCCAGGAATTGAGTAAAAAGAAAATGTATCTCCATCCCTCTCACAATATAACCTTTGGCATATTTCTTCTGTCTTCATTTCTAGATGGGAAGTTTTATATATGTTAGTATTAGACATGCAACATTGCAACCTGCTTGTTCACTTGTATATATTTTAAGCAATTTTCTATGGATATGTTGATCTTTTGGATTTTGGATGTAGAAGGAAATAGAGTCAATTTCATAAATGGTGTTTTATAAAATGTGGGCTACAGTCCACCTGCATCAGAATTAGGAGCCTTGTTAGAAAGGCAGTTTCCTGAAACCACTTCCCCAAGACCATCTTGCCTCATCTTGGACCCATAGCCCCTGTGCATGTAGCCTATAATACTCAAGCAATTACTTATTAAACTGAACCGCAGGAGCTGGTATAGTAACAGATGTTTGGCTAGAGGTTTAGTGATTAACAGTGCCAGTTAGTAACCCAAGGAGAAGAGAAATGCAAAAGTATCTAACAAATACCAATTATGCAAGGACAGTGATTTCTTAATTTAACAATAAAATCAGTTTATAATATTAAGTAGAACCAATCACTTTTAAAGACTTCATTAAACACAGTCTGACCTGTAAAATATATTAGGTCATTAAATATGAAATGTCTGATTTCGAATCAAAAGTTTAGTATATCTCAAACAAGAAGCAGTACAATTAATCAAAGTATGTGCCTAAATCATCGACAGAGTTTTGCTATCCTAATGGTAGCTTGCTAATGCCAACAGCGAAGAAGCCTGGAGAGCGAGTGGCTGTGAAATCACCAAAGGCGTTTTCCACAGCTTTTTGAGAATTGAATATTTTTTTCTTGCAAGAAGTGATCCAAAGCCTGGAAGAAGTGGTAGTCAGTTGGTGTGAGGTCTGGTGAATACGGTGGATGACAGAGAGTTTCCAATCCAACCTCTGTAGTTTGAGCAGCATTGTTTTTTGTGACATGTGGTCATGCAAGACATGGCCTGTCTCTATTGACCAATCTTGGCTGCTTAGTCCCAAGCATCCTCATTGCTTTGTCCAGTTGGTTGCAGTAGACATCCGCTGTCATCGATTGACCAGATTTCATGAAGCTGTAGTGGATAATACCAGCACCGGACCACCAAACACACACTATTAGCTTTTTTGGATGAATATTCTGTTTTAGACTGTATTTTGGCACTTCAACTTTATTCAATTACTGTACCGAATGCTTGAAGTTGGCAAAAGGAATATATTTTTCATCACACATAACAATACGGTGTACAAATGATTTGCCTTTATGTCGTGAAAGTGAAGACAGGCAAGCTTTCAGACTATTTCTCTTCTGATGCTAGTTTAACTCATGAGGATCCCATCTATCCAGCTTGTTTACCTTGCTGATTTGTTTCAAATGGTCTAGCATTGTTGGAATAGTAGTCAAACCTTACTGCTAATTCACGTGTATGTTGAGATGGATTCTGTTTCACTACAGCTTCCAGCTCATCATTATCCACCTTGGTCTCAGGTCACCCACATGGCTCATTTTCAAGATTAAAATCACCAGAATAGAAGTTCTCAAACCATTGATATACTGTGTGCGTTCATTAGTCACATCCTTTCCAAACACTTCATTGATATTTCAAGCTGTCTGCATTGTATTGTTTCCACAACGGAACTCATATTCAAAAATAACACGAATTTTTGACTTATCCATGGTTTCACAAAAATCGCTTCTAAAAAAAAAAATTGAAATATAATCACAAGCCAAAACATGCATCTGAGAGAATGAGGATGTACCTTCACCATTTAAAAAATAAAAATGAAATATCAGAAATATTAACTGTCAAACTTAGCACTTAAGGAAATTGAACATTCCATACTTAACCTAATATATAATTAAATGATTTATATTCATTGCTCCCAAGTAACATACCTGTATATGTTAATAACTTACAAATTGTTGGGGAAATCTAATTTAAAAAACCAAAATCTTCTCCTAACCTAGAAATCCTCTCCATGAAGAAAGTAGAGAAAGAAAACACTTTTATTATTGAATAATGATGATTGAACCAGAGTGTGATGCACATCATAGGCAATCTACTAAGAGTTTACAAAGACTGAAAATAAACTCACTCTTTTATAGCCAAGCAGATAAGACCCATTACATATCTGTTTTCAAGATAAACAATAACTAGTTCTTAAGTAAGAGGATTTAATAGCACCATTTGTCACACATAGTTCATCCCAACTTTACATGGTGATTGGGGTCACCATCTGTGTTAATTAATTGACTTAACCAGAGGAAAAACAAACTTCTCATATCTTTATGACAAGAGGTAGTTTTGCAACTTGGAGCAAGGTGCCCACCAAAGTTAGGCTCCTACCACCCCAACCCCAAGAAACTGGGAAACAGGGATGCTACGCCCCCTTGATATTTACATTTCAAAGGGATGGCTCCTAGGTTCTTGAGACAATCTAGGTCATAAAGCTGACAAAAGGCCTATCTAGTATTTGGAAAGATTTAAGTATTTTCCTCTCTCTCATTTCAAAGAGAGGAGAAAGTACTTACAAACACAAGTTTTCTAAGGTAAATGGAGGTGAGGGAAAACTCTTCTTTTATTTTCAACCTGGAGAATTTAGCCTCTTATTTTTAATTTTTATTTTTCCACCTTATAACTGGCAAACATTGGGAGAAACATGGTGTAAACTTTCAAAACAGAAGATAAAATTAGAACCATTTTCTTCATCTAGGTTTGTTTAAAATGACCACAGTATATTTTATATAAAATAAAATTTTTACTCAATAAGTGTTTGAAACCAAGGTACATTTCTCAGGAAAAACTATGATAGTTGTAATTTATTTACTCTTTGTCTTTACGCCACTGAAAATCATTATATATGAATTGCCATAACTATCATTTTATTCAAACAAAATAACATCTTTTTTCTATTTTTAAAATGCATTGAAGGGAAAATTATTGTAAATGGAATTTTTAAGATATTTTACTGTCAGAGGTTTGTGTGTGTGTGTGTATGTGTGTGTGTGTGTATTTTTTTTTTTTTTCTTTTTTGGCAAGGGCTCTATCATATTTGTAAAACCACCAAATTCTGCAGTGTTTGTGTCTTGGAGTCCTTCCTTACCTTATGCAACTACTTAAAACCTATAAGAAAAGACTACTTTCCATAGAGGTTGTACTAGTTTGCACTCCCACCAGCAGTGTTCAAGTGTTCCTATCTCTCTGCATCCATGCCAACATTTATTGTTTTGGGACTTTTTGATAAAAGCCATTCTCACTGGAGTTAAGTGATATTTCATGGGTGTTTTGATTTGCATTTCCCTGATGATTAGAGATGTTGAGCATTTTTTCATATGTTTGTTGGCCATTAGTCACTTAAGTGCATATACAGTAGTAACATTCATCAGGGGTCGGGCAGGTGGGATGGTAGAGGAGGGGATGCTTGTATACACACCTAATGGGTGCTATGTGCACCGTATAGGGAGGGGATGGACATCCCTGAAGCTCTGACTCGGGCAGGGCAAAGGCAATATATGTAACCTAAACATTTGTACTCCTATAATATGCTGAAATAAAAAAATGAAAGTCTACATTTTAGAAAAATTGTATTATAAATTTCTATAGTTATTACAGGACTTCTTAGTAGATGGAGAAAGTTGTATTTGCAATTAATTCATTAGTAGCATTTTAAAAATTTTAGCTCTATTTTCTTGAATGGATGTATTTTCAAATAGAATGAGTTGGTTGGCAAAATCTATTTCAAGGCAGACTTTTCTGAGCTAATTCCCAACATGTTGTCACTAACCATGCACCATGTAACCAATCAAGTAACACATGAATGGAACACATCTATGTGACTCATTATATGGAAATTGTAGCCACTTTGGGATAAATGAGGGTAAAAACTATGGTTTAGATTTCCTTTTATATTGTATGAGAAATTCGTTTATAAACTTACATATGAAGTATTCTCCATGGAGAATGTAATGTGATCAGTAGTCTATAATTTAATCTATAAACTTGCCTAAAAATGCCCTTGCCTAGAAATGGTAGTTACAGTACTGGTAAGGAAATGAGGGATGTGCACCTTTTATGAAACATTACTGTTCTTTTGAAAGAATGATGGATAGAGAGGCTTTCTGATATTTAGTCTTCCCATATTCAACACCAACCACTACACTCCCCATAGCAGTTAGTGAGAAATGTTCTAAAATTTCATTGGCACCAACCCTGATCCCAAAGGTGATGTGAAGAACTATATCCCTCATTTTGAATGAGAATTGGGTAATGACAGCCTCTGCCATCACTAACTATTGACAAAGTAGGAAAATGCTTATGCCTGTTTGCTTTCAAAAGCCACAAGTTTTTTTGAATGATTTTTATTAATGTGTGCTCCTATGTCAATCATACTTATTTTTAATAGACACATTCTGTATGATTCTCTAATTCCCAAACAAAATATATCATGACATATACCATGTTAAATAAAAACTAAATAATTAAAAGACCTAACTTTCTCTTAAGTAAAGTTTTTCTCTTCCTAAGCTTGTAATATTTATGTAAATCAGCCTGCAGCAAAAACAATGCAAAGCAGATACAATTTCTGAAGTGAGCATATTGAGCTCTGTTGATTACTTTAGCCAATATTGACTGAACAGAGACCAAGTGCAAGGTGCTGTAAATTGCTGAATTATAAAATTCAGGAAATAGGAAATGAACAAAACATGAGGAAAATAAGGATAAATATTCAAATAACTAAAATGTACAGCAGGATATGAGTACAAAGAAAAGGTAGTTTCCATGATTTCAGACGAAGGAGAAAAAAAATAAAGTATCAAGAAGAATATACAGATGCTACTAATTCCTCTATTTGACTATAAATTAAAATTTATTTCTTTAGTCATTTATTGAATGAATTTCTACTTTGTACAAGCACTTGTCCGGTTACTGGGATTAAACTAGGGACCAAGACAAAAGTTCCTGCTTTCATGAGTATCTTGTTACCTGCAATTGACATAAGCCATAAGAAACAGAAGGAGTATCACAGAAGTACTAGAATTTAAATCATTCCAGACAGTAGGATTTCAAAAGGTCATGGCAAGAATATGTGGGTAAAATGGGAAAAATAAAGAGTCTTTTTGGCTGGACTACAAGGTACATAGAGGAATTAGTGGAATATGGTGGGAAAGTCAAAGAAGCCAAAATACCATACTGAAAATTATATGAAGATCAACAGGAAAGTGGTCTTTGCTGAAAGTTTTTGAGGAGACAAATACTGTAACAGAATGTACCTTAGAGAAGATTAAAAGTGTGGGATAAATTAGAGAAATTTGCCCCTTTAAAGTTTAAGTTCAGTGGCTTTTAGTAAATTCACAAAGTTGTGCAACCTTCACCATAATCTAATTTCACAACACTTTTGTCACCCCAGAAAGAAATGCTGGGCCTATTAGCAGTTACACCCTCTTCCTCCCTACTCCTATACCCCGGCCAACACTGATTTAATTTTTGTCTCTATGGATTTGCATATTCTAGACATTCCACATAAATGGAGTTATACAATCTGTGGCTTCTGTCTCTGGCTTTTTTCACTTAGCATAATGTTTTCAAAGCTTCATCCATGTTGTAACATGGATCAGAACTTCATCATTTTTTATGGCTGAACAATATTCTCTTGTATGGATATACCACATTTAGTTTATACGTTTCTCAGCTGATGGACTTTTGGGTGGTTTCACTTTTTGGATGCTATGAATGAGGCTGCTATGAACAGTTTTTGTGTGGACATATGTTTTCAATTTCTGGGTTTATACCTAGGAGTGGAGTTCTGGGTCATATGATAACTGTGTTTATTTGAGGACCTGCCAGACTTTTTCCTGAAGCAGCTGCACCATTTCATATTCCCACCAGCAATGTAGGAGTGTTCCAATTACTCCACATCCTTGCCAGCACTTGTTATTGTCTATCTGATATGTGTATTTGGCCAGCAAATTTGGAAGCATAATGATGCTGTTTCACACTGTAGCCTTTTCAGCTTTTTAGACACTTACAACACAGCTACCAGGTCAGTCCCAGGAAGCATTCAAAATCTTTAACCTCTTCAGTATAAAATTTGGGTCATACATGTAAAGGTAAAATAGACTGTCATTATTTAAAACAAGTTTTGAATGTGAATGTTTGTGTCTCATTGAATAATGAAAACATGTCTCACACAGCTGGAATGCCAGGCCCTGTCAGCCTCCACAGCGGCAACCAATTTTTCTCTTCAGCATGTATGTCACTAGAATACTGCATAAGTAATAGCTATTAGATTCCCATGCTAAACTGGTGTTCTGACCTTGTTTTGTCATAGGTGGCAGCACAAAGAACCTTAGTAGCTTTCAGATTGGATAGCTAGGTAAACATTGCTTTCAGTTAAGATCCAGCAGGAAAGTAATAAGGCAGCAATTTCGGATGTCATAGAAGCCAAGAACACATAGAGTGAGGTGCATTTTCTTTACACAGCGAAGAATACAAAGGACAGACATTCTTCATCTGTCAGCGCACTGAGGAAGGAACAAAAATGGTTTAGCATTGTTTAAAGCTCATAAACTGCAACCATAAATCAGCAAATTAGCTAATGATTGCCTCTGGGTAGTGATACATGATAAAAAAACAAATGAGGAAAGGTACTCAAGCATTGCACTTGGTAGCTACTGAAAAAATTAAAGTTCCATCTTCATAAAAAAACTCTTTAAGGGATGTGATAAAGGGTTGTGCCCTGGTAGCAGAACAATTACTGCTTCAAATGAGTATGTTTATAATAAATGCTACCGCATCAACTGTGCTTTTCAATGCTAACTGTTGTAAATGATTCATATCATTCCCAGGAAGATGCAATTGCGGGTCTCATTCGGGAAGATGCAGTCAATCCTGTTTTAGCAGAGTGCATCAAATTAACGAAAGTTTAATCCACAGTACCAAGACCAGGGCCATGTCATCAGTAAGGACCCAATAAATATTAATTAATGAGGTTGCTAATAAAATCAGAGAGTAACATTAATCTTTGTAAAGCCAAATTAATCTTCTGGATCTTGTTTACTTTCTATTTCTACTTTATTGCTTTATTTAAAACATGCTAATGAAAGTTTACAAGGTTGAATTCTTTTAAGTTATAAATGTTTTCAAGAAGTTATTTCCTGAATATTTCCCATATGGAGCAGAGCTATAGGGGAAGAGGTAAATTCAAAGACATGGAGCCTGCCCTCAAAGAGTTTAGGATCTAGTAAACCATGCAAAACAATGCTGAGTGCATTTATTATATTGCCTGTTTTCAGAGTTTTTATATTAGCAATAAGGGAGAGTAAGCTAAAAAAGAATGTCTAAACTCACACTGATTGGTTCCAGTTACAGCTTGTTAGATGCTTGTTTTATCTTAAAAATAAGGATTTTTTTTTCTTTTGATTAGCACTTGCAGAGCTAAAATGCCCTGAGATTATAGAACTTTAAATGGCTTTAAAGGCCACTATAAGGCTACAAATTCAGATTTATTTTGATAAAAAATTAAACTCTCAAATTTAATTCCAGAATATAATAAACATGCATGAAACAGATGGCCCCCAGTGGTCAAGGAGGCCTGTTGTTTGGGCTACAGGTCTCCATTTCAGTTTATGAAGATAATTTTCTTTGTGATTGGGGAATGAAAGATGGGGGCTTATACAAGGTGACTGCTCCCTCTCTTTCAGTGGGCACCAATCATCGTTCTCTCTCTAGAAAGCCCACTAAGCATAAGCTAGTTAGAACCAACTAGTCTTATTATCTACTGGCATCTTGTTTGTGGAGGATTTTAACCTTCAAATTTTTCCCCTTCCCTTTTGTTGTTTATTAGGGGTGAGATGTTGCAAGCAACCAAAGTCATATTTATATTATCTACTTTCATAATGTCAAAAGTCATTATTTTTAATGGTGCTTGCTACTAGCTTGACATTGGCAAAATTATATATTTCAAATATATGCAATTTTCATATCCATTTATAATGTACATTTTCTGTACAAGTCCCTACCCATTTGAATAGAAAATGATGTTGTAAAACTATTTTGAAAGTTCTTTGAATATCACCTTTCCTTTTACTCATGCAAAAGAATTTTTGTCCTCATAATAATAAGTGAAGACGAATATTATTATATGAAGATAACAAAAAACTGGATAGATTATTTTACTGATTACATTTTGCTTAATCATTAATCTACAATGTGTGTATATTTTCATTTTAATCTAAACATTCACTCTAATGGAGAAAGAAACAAGAAAACTAGAAGCCATCAGTCATGAACTTTTATACTTCTTATTTTCTCTTTCATGTTTCTTTATCACACATTCCTTACTTCTTTCTTTCAATATGCACACAATATTCTTTTTCTATTCAGGCAGCATGTCTAAGGCTATCAAAACACCTGTGTTCTTGATCTTTTGCCCACTTTCAATAACTTATTCACATGTCAGTTTTCCCTACATTCTCTTCACTTTTTACCTTTTTTTGCAAACTTTTCTTATCCTACAAATCATTTTGATTTTTCTATTAATAGTAAAACCCAAAACATAAAGTAAAACAGAAGACTAAGAAAGCTTATTAATGTGTCCAATGTCACACAGAATATAAATAGGAAAGCTGGGTTTAGGCCTAACCAACAATGGACTCGGCAGGGCGCGGTGGCTCACGCCTGTAATCCTAGCACTCTGGGAGGCCGAGGCGGGTGGATTGCTCGAGGTCAGGAGTTCAAGACCAGCCTGAGCAAGAGTGAGACCCCGTCTCTACTAAAAATAGAAAGAAATTATATGGACAACTAAAAATATATATATACAAAAAAAAAAAAATTAGCCGGGCATGGTGGCGCATGCCTGTAGTCCCAGCTACTCGGGAGGCTGAGGCAGTAGGATCGCTTAAGCCCAGGAGTTTGAGGTTGCTGTGAGCTAGACTGACGCCATGGCACTCACTCTAGCCCGGGCAACAGAGTGAGACTCTGTCTCAAAAAAAAAAAAAAAAAAAACAATGGACTCTTTACACTTTTGCCTCCTTGGATATTAGCCTTGGGCTCTATGCGTTTATCCACCTATCCATTTCTTGAGTCATTTATTCACTCTTTTGCAAATACCTGTTATTAACTGGCTTGCTACTCGTCATACCTTGCCAGACACAATGCAAAGCAACTAGAAACAGTCAAGGAGTGAGGTGGAGTGATAGAGAAATTACACAGACAATCAGAAATAAATACATAACTATAAATTATAATCCACTTATTATATAACAAAAGTAGGTATTGTCATGAGATAATCTAAGATCAGCAACTATTTTAGTTTGGAAACTCTGAGAAGCTTTTTTGTAGGAAAAAGTTTTTGGAGTTCCCCCCCTCTATAATGTTACCCAGAGTTAGCAGAAGGAAAAGCATTCCAACCAAAGGAAACGTATCTGCAAAATCCCCCAGGTAGACAAAGGGTCGGCCTATTAGTAGAAAGCTGGAGTTACTGGAATATTGTGACCCTGGAGAAGAGTGGTGAGAAATGACCCCAGAGAGGTAGGCAGGGCCAGATAATTCAGCAACTTTTAGCTCATGTTGAGTAATTTTTTCCCCCTCATACAAGGGGAAATCTTTGACCTTTTTAAACAAGGAAATATATGAACACATGTGGATTTTCACCCTAATTGTAGCATAGAAAGATGAATTGGAGGTAAGCAAGTGAATCAGTCTGGGCCAGTTAGACATCCATTTTCTTAGTCTACATGAAAGATGGTAGCAGCTTGGCTCACTGTGCTGATGTTGGGGATGGAAAATAATAGATGGATTCAGGTATATTTCTATTTATAATCCATCACTGAAACCTGCATAAATGACAGATTCTTTCTGTGATTTAGTATCTCCTTTATATCTTTGCTGGATTCTACGCTATTATACAGGTTGCAGAGGTAATGTAAGTTAAAGAGCTTTAATTTATTAGAAGAGACAATAAGGTGTTTTAATTCTTGTACTATGACAATGTTATATATTAATATTTTCAAGGTAAATTATATATAGAAAAAAGATTCCCAAGATACGTGATATATTAAGAATAATATAGACATTAGTATGTCCTTCATTTATGTATGGGTTTGAAATATGATGGTATGTTTTCTTTAATTTTTTTGGTATCTTTGGCCTTAGGCATTACTCACATAAAACTGTAACTTAATTTAAGGATTTTTTTAGTTTGAAGGTCTCAGAAATTGAGATTTACAAAATATGTTTCACAGCATAAGCTTTTTAAACAAAGTTGGGCATGCATTCCCAGCTCTTAACTTCACAATACTTGTATCCTATATGTGTGAGAAGTATTCTAGATCAATACTGCAGCAAGACAATCCTTCATTAATCTCTGTGGAAAAATTCACATGAAAGTAGAAAAAGTTTGATCAAGTTAGTGTGCTTCCTTTGTGCCTTTTCCAAAATGTTCTCCTTCATTGTCTTAGTTCTAAAGAAAAGTTTACAGTGCTTAAATTCTTTCTTACTCTCCTACTTCTACCAGAAGAGGATCTTTTTCGTATCTTCTAGAATTAATGGTGGTTCTCAGCTATATATTTTCCCTCTTGAGTCAGCTGAAGGGCCATCTGCTTTGTACCACTCCCGTAGGAGTCCAGGTTCTTTGACTCTATTTTTGATTTGGATGGTATGCAGGTGCTGTAGGTTTCCTAAGCTGTTGAATGAGGGTTGTTCAGAGAAGTTGGCCAGAATGGGTGTTCCTGTCCACAGGGCAATGGTCCGCTGCACGCTGTTAACTGTTTGATCCTACCAGCAAAAAACACAATTGGTAACTGGCCACGAACTCTGTTCCCATGTGGTCCCTGACATTGGTGAAGAGTGGCAAGTGGTCTTTTGACACTTGTAGTCTTTGAGTCAGGTGCTCCCTGCCAGTGTGACTGCTCCTTGTCACCTATCCCACCCTTCATATACTCAGCTTGCTGGAGGAAAGGGACAGTAAGGCAGGATTATTCACTCTGACAATTCCGTTTGAATGTTCTGTCTTATGCTAAGGCTGGCTGACTTTTTACTTCATAGTATGAATCTGTTACCTTCAATTTGGGGGTTAACTGTGATCCTGTCCTCTAACAAAACAGTAGCTGACTCATGTCTAGCTGTTGGGGCTCAAAGAAGAGATGGTCTTTAGAGTGAAAAGTTTTGTGACAACAGATGGAGAAAAGCGTACAGGATCATATCTTAAAATGATATCACCAAATTCACTATTATTTCAGTAGCTACTAATACATGGAATGATAATATAGACTTTGAATAGTTATGGGACACTCAGATGGTAAGACTGTCATTTAAAAAAAACAGTTCCAATAGTATTAGCCTAACAACATTTAAGGTTAAACTCAGAATGGTGCTTTATACCTAAGGTTTCCTTAATATAGCTCATTGTACATTTAAGATATTTTTATGACCCGTTATGTCCCTAGTCTACAAGGATTCTGTCATAGATAAATGAATTCTGCCACTGCTGCTCAATAGATAAATTTTTATACTTCAGATGATTTCTTTTCGAATATATAAATGTTTAAAAAATAGCTTTCTATCTGCATAATATGATAGAATTTTAAGCCTCTTGTCAGCACCAACTAATTGAAGTATAAATACTTTAGTCCTAAAGTAACACGGTGATTTTGGATTGCTTAACTTTCCATGTTATTAATCTATTGTATATGTGTGTATGTTTCATCTTGAATTTCTACCTAATAGGTGTAACACTAAGTATAGCCACGGTGTTATTACTTTTAGCCAATTGACACTTCATCCTTACTAAATAATTGAAGAGAGGTCATAGACATCCATTTTATTTCTCTAGTTAGTTATAACACTGATGTCTGAATACAAATTAGATTCATCTGTTGCAAATAACGCAAGGCAGTCAAAGGATTTTTCCTGCTGCAGGCACATTTTTCTTATTTATTGGAAGCATTAAAAATGTGTCCCACCTAATTTTATCTGAGTAGATAGATAATAAAACATGAAAATTTTCATAAGTTAAAAAAAAGGCAACCTGCCTTATCTTCCTGTCATTTTGGTAAATTTTCAGATCCAGCTAATGGTACATGTATCTTTCACATGGAAAAAATATAAAACTTGTCTTACGTGGTATCCATGCATAAGGGAAATGTGGGTATGTATTTGGAATACATCAATTCAGGTTCCTACATTGACTGACAGGACAGCCACATAGAAGGAGGTTTAAGAGTAGTTTGAATAGCCATTTTGCTTGGAACAAAATAGTGGCAAAAATGAGGCAATGTTGGTTAATACTACCGTCCAGACACATAAATACCCCAAACAATTCTGATTCCATGTAGTAGATAGTGAAAGGAAAGCGAGATTGAAAATTAGAAGATATTGTCAGGTGCACTTAATCCCTCTTAAATCTCAGGTTTGTCACTTTAAAAATTAAGAACAGTTTGACACAGATGGTATATTAAGTTGCCCACAATGTTTGTCATCCTGGGAAATATCCTCAAGTTTAAAAACAATAAGACAAACAACAAATTTGTCATATGTGTATGAAAGGCTGAGGAAAAAAATGATGGTTGCCAGATTTGCCAAACTAGTTAGGTAATTCATTAATCAGACTTCAGCATATTTTTAATTTTTTTATTACCTTAATAGTTCCTGTTGAAATTTGTCTTAGAAGTGATTATGGGCCGGGTGTGGTGGCTCACGCCTGTAATCCTAGCACTCTGGGAGGCCGAGGCGGGTGGATCGCTGGAGGTCAGGGGTTCGAGACCAGCCTGAGCAAGAGCGAGACCCCGTCTCTACTAAAAATAGAAAGAAATGATCTGGACAACTAAAAATATATATAGAAAAAATGAGCCGGGCATGGTGGTGCATGCCTGTAGTCCCAGCTACTTGGGAGGCTGAGGCAGTAGGATTGCTTAAGCCCAGGAGTTTGAGGTTGCTGTGAGCTAGGCTGACGCCACGGCACTCACTCTAGCCTGGGCAACAGAGTGAGACTCTGTCTCAAAAAAAAAAAAAAAAAAAAAAAAAAGAAGTGATTATGTACATATAAATATATAAATGTTTATATATGTGTGTGTATACATTATGTGCAGTGACTGATGCAGTATGTTTATATTCATATTTTTGGAATCTAGAAATGATGCCAGTGAAATATTGTTTAATTCTAGGAGCATAAGCCAAATCCCTGAAGGGTTTGGGAAAGCATCATGTACATTCTGTGTTGAAATAATAAGTCCTTGCCTTTCTATAGTACCCTGCACTTTCAAAGCTACTTCATATCTATTATCTCAGTAGATCTTGGCAATGGCACTGTGAAATGGCGGTAGCTGATGGCAGTGTCCCTGTGCTATGGAAGAGAGAAATGAAACACTATGATTAATGAGCTGTATCCAGGGATCACACAACAGAACTGATTAGTAAAAGACCCCCTGACACTCACTCATATACTCTTTTTATACCTCATTGCCATTGCAGTTAAAATGCATTAATATGAAACATTTAATGTAGGATTACTACACAGGCATGAGAAAAGTGGTTTTCAGGAACTTTTCTGTAAACTAATACAGTCTGAAGTTGTCATCTCTATCTGCATTAGTTTACATGTTGGCAGTGGATTTTGTCTGCATCTCTACAGAATTAAGAGCTCTAAAATTCAAATAAACCCCACGCTTTTCTCACTTTCCTAATGAAATTGACAAACAAAAACCCGATGAAAGTAAAATCTGTGATAAGGTGAAGGCATCCTTCTGGCAGAAAGAATTCTGTTAGAGACCCTGACAAATGCATCCTTTTGTTTTTCTCATTGTGGGTGTTTGTGTTTGGAAGGTAGAAAGGAAGATAGAAATAAAGATGGAAATAAAAAGAGCAAGAGATGAAAGAAGGAAGGAAGGGGGGAATGTAACACAGGAAGGAAGAAGAATGGTTAAAAATGAATTAAATAACTTTTCTATCAACAAGTTATAAATTGTATATTATTACTTAAGAAATTTCAACACCAACGTTTTTAATAAATCTATGATAAGGGTAAGTGTGACCCTAAGTTATAAGTTAACATAAAATAGAATTGTACTTTTTCTATTAAATTATCTATTTTACAGAAGACACCTATGCATTAAGATTTTATTAACTTTATATTGCTATCTTAGAAAATGAGACTTATTTTCAGTGTGCCGTTTCTAATGAGAATAATTAAATGGTGAACCCTACTATACAACCACGAGAAGGCAACCAAGGCCCTGCCTTGTGATTCCCATCTGCTAAGGACTTTGACATAGTGACATCTTTCCATTTGCTTCCAGAGAAACAAACATAAAAAATGCAAATACAATAGATGCCCTTAAACCAAAAGGAATTAGCTTTTGAGAGTATTCTTTACTTCAATTATGATCAAGAAAATTAAACCAGAATCAGAGCTACCAAAGGTGAAAGAACTCATCTTTTCTTCTGTTAATTAGTTTTACAATGTGAAGTGATTACATTTACATGTTCACTTCATTATGTAGTTTCATTGTATCTTATATTTAATATTCTGATTAAACACATATTTTTGTTTTTAAATACAATGTTGAAGAAAGGAGGGAAAAAGCCTTTTGTTGTATTCCAAAAATTAGGAGAATATATTTGGCAGCTCAAAATAGTTCTCTTTATTTGATTAATTCTACATTGAGAACATTTCCCTTTTTTTGGAGCTATTAATGTTTAGTGTTATATACAGAAATAATATGAGTAGTTAAAAAACAAAATAGAAATACTCTTGAGGTTAATGGAAGTGTAGGTTAAGGCTGTTTGCATAGAAAGTGAAAGTAAAGTAAAATGATTTTCCAGAAAAATCTACCAACAGACATAGATCAAGTCATCAGTATTTATCAGATGTTTGTCCATTTCTCTTTTATGTCCATGTGTAGCCTTCAGCCTAATTCTGGTTGCTTCAGAGAAACACTTGTAACAGAATCATTTGAAAAGGTTC
The DNA here is from genome assembly GCF_041146395.1 of Eulemur rufifrons. Classification (NCBI taxonomy): domain Eukaryota; kingdom Metazoa; phylum Chordata; class Mammalia; order Primates; family Lemuridae; genus Eulemur; species Eulemur rufifrons. Next base: position 25,437,029 of record NC_090997.1, on the reverse strand, counting down.
AAATAAAGGGTAGAGAAAAGGAGGAGGTGGGGACAGAACAGGAGAGAGCAAGGAAAGAGGGAAATATATATATTTTTAATTTTAAGGAAATTGCAAGAGTTGCTGAGGGATATTAGGTCCTTTGAATAAGTTTTCTTAAAGCATTCCAGAAATATATTTTACTGCAGAGAAACTGGGCACAAGTTCAGCGTAACCGTAGTGGTTTTCTCACCGAATGTCTGGAACTGCACTTGCCCTTGGAAGTGCAAGTCATTAAAGCCTGTCTTGTCCAACTACCTCAAATGATGAATGATGGAGAACTGTATGCTGGGGTTTCATTTAATTTGTACCTGGAAGAAACATTACAGCTCACGACCAAATTTCTTCCAAATAAACACCTTGTTGATTGATGTGATGCATCCTAAGATGAAAGGTTTTTTGAATTGGGAAGGTATGATAGAAGCTGAACATATGGTATTATATAGGAAAAGAAACTCTTCCAGAATGTGTGAATGAAATAGCATTTTAAAAGCTATTTCAGAAATATTACATTTTGGAGATGTTAGCAATTGCCTGGCCTAGAATTTAATCAACAGCAAGAGCTCTGAAAAGACTCCAGGACAAAGAATGTAGGTAATGTGAAAAATGTCACTCAGGCCAGAAAGCATTGCTAACAAATTGTCTTGGCTCTGTGCTATGGGCATCATTCATACCAGTGTCAATAACATCTCCACAAACTGTAATTTCATAAATATACCAAGATATCTAATGTAAACAGCCTGCCCACTTTGTCCTTTAAGCATCTATTCTGGTATATCTGTTGGAATCGTGTTTTATAGGGAAGAAAAAGAAATGGTATTTTATAGGGAAGTTGTAACAAAAACAAATTTTCAAATTAGAACTAGTACATATAAATAAGGACCAGTGTAAATTGTGTATGCCTGACCCGAAAGATATTTATGTTCTATTAAGATCTTTACGAAGATTTAACTTTAATCCATTTACTAAGTTTATAAAGATAAAAATATAGATATTTTCAAAAACATTTAGATATTCTGCTGTTTGCTATAGACTTAAAACCAAAGAGTCATGATTCAATCATATAAGCCCATTTAGACACAAAAGGCCTTGAGACTCTCATTCCACAGGTGTTTTGAGTCCCAAATAGACCACACTCCAGCAACAGCCAGATCATGACTGGGGTTCAATCATTGTATCTTTCTCTATTTGGACCATTTCTGAGGAGTTTGGTAATCAGTCAGCTACTTTTAAAAATCTAACAAAATGCTAGTTGCTAAACATGACCCTTCACAGTTTAAAATAGGATCTTACATTTTGTCATGTGCCCCTCCCAACAATCCTTTGAGTGAAGTATTCTGATCCAATCCTTTGAGGAAAATAAGGCCATGTCTTTCCCAAGGCAGAAATGGCAGCTGAATTTGGATTTCCTAATGCTGACTTGCAACCTTTATTTACTTTATCACATTATTAACACTTTTGAATTTATTTGAAGCTTTTGAGACACATATAAGACAAGAAGGAAGTGACTTACAGATAAGAAGTGTATAGCCATATTCCAAATCATGATATTAATATATGTGGCTTTTTTTCTAAAGCCAGCCCCAATATATTTATTTATTGTGATATTTTAAAATAATTTAGAACGTCCAGTGCTTTCCTATTTTATTAGTGTGCAAATACCTTCACCTCATATAATGACTTAATATCCCTATTTATACTTAGAATATATTTACAGTTTATTATGATTAAGATTGTTCTTGAAAATTGTTTTGGAAAATTATTATGTAATTAAGTTGTTCCTTAAGTTATTCTATGTTGGCATATTTGAATAGCTAGATAACTTCATTTGTCTTTGCCAATAAGAAAATGTTTTGTTAATGTAATTATATTATCACTATGAGATTTAAGAAGATATTTGAGAAATTAAAGATAAATCTATTGATCATATTATTTATATTTTATGTGCATTGAGAATATTAATCACATTTATAAAAATACAAGAAGCTCCCAAATTTTAATTGGGTTAATTATGAAGGCTCATCTATTAGTCACTTGCTTGGAATTCAATTTTTCTCAATAAAATAATATTATAAACATTGACTTAGAATCTTAGGATACCTTTTTAAAGTTCCTTTAAGTCATGGTGTAAATAAAGGAAACACAAAAATAATAATAGTATTTGGCAGAAACAAATTTTATTAATTAAAAATAAGAGTACATCATAAATCTAATGCTAAGAATGCCCCCAACCCCCGCCACACACACACACACACACACACACACACACACACTTACTTTACCCTTTTTCTTTAGGAATTGGCAAATTGTTAATGCACTAAGGGTATATAGGTATGTTACTTTTTTATCATTTTTATTTTTTACTCTATAAGATATTAACAATAAGCCAGTCATTTAATAATCTTTCAAATTAAAACAATGGCAAGATATTGCTAGATGTCCTTTAAAGCTATGAGTTCCTTTCATATGGAAACTACTGAACATGCCCTACAAAGGCTTTAAGGAGCATGGATGCTAATAACAGAGATTTACCAACTTTAAAAAGAAGGAAATTACTGATCTTCTGACCTGTCCTTATGTTCAATGCATTTTTAAGTATGTTAAGAAAAAAGTATATCTTCTCTAACTACAGTTTTTTCTCAAATTTGCAGATATATGTTTTTTTACATCTTAACATCTCTGTAAAAGAGGTATTCAATTTTTCTCTTCAAACAAGAATTTAGTTAGAAACTTTTGTTTCTTTCTTTATGATATATAAAATAATAGACTATCTTATCACCATGTTAGATTTGACAAAATAAAATTGTCAAATGTCTACATTATCCACATCCCTAATTTTATTTTTATTATTATGGCTAACAACATGCTTTAGAGTACACTGTTACCAATAAACTCAAGCACGTATTTCAACTTCCACTTTGCCATTTGGCTCAAAGGTAGAATGGCAAGCTAGCCTTAACTGGGACCCAGGCCATGACATTAGGTCTACGGATGAGAAGCCAGAGATACCAGTGCCAAGGTAAAGCAGCAGAGAAAAAGATGGACTGCCAGCCTCTTTGTCAATGAGATGAGAGAGGAGTGGGAATAATAAGCTTCAAAAACTAAAGTCTGTGTGAGGGATGCAGAAATGCAGAATTCAAGAATCAGTGGAGATTTCAACATTCTTCCCTCTCCATCACTTTAGGGAAAGTCGAAGACAGGTTGCCAAAATTTTCTAACGCTCACCAATTATTCTTTCCAATTTTCTTTCATAGACAGCAAGTTGTGTAGGGATAAATTTGGAGAAGGCTTGGATAAGAAAATCTCTAACAACAACTCCTGAATTTATAGCTGTCAATATATCATCCTCGAAATTCACTCTGGACTTGCCCTCAATAGGAAAAGGAAACAAAAACAAACCACTCAAAAACTGACTAGGCTGAGTGCCAGTCTACATTCCTCTATCCTGAGAATCAGCTCTACCCACGACAACATACCCTCCACTTTCTTGGATCGTTTGCTTCAAGAATTTAATTAGAGAGGGCGTGGAAAGTGTGGTTTCACATTGTATGTGTCCCCTGTTTCTTTTCCTTCAGGCTTCTCAGAATGTTATCAATGTGCAGCATACACTTATCTATTTTCTTCAACTTATTCCAGAATAGATTCAGAGTAGTACACAACTTGAGCAGAAATAATAAGTAGTTAATTCCTTTGCAATTATTCTGAAACATTTATAAGTATGGGGGAGGGGAAGAAAAAAAATGTCGGTTTTTAAGTTTGGCTTCTAATTTCCATGTTGCTTTGCCCTTGGGCCCCTCCAGCCATAGAACCTTCTGTTCTCACATTGGATGAGCTCTCCCTGGGTCCCACACTATGGGTCTGACCTTTGCCCTGACCGTTTTTATTGCACTAAAAATTGAATATTATGTTATGACTCCAGTTTTAAACTGATGCGTTGCTATTGGCTGTTAGGAATATGATTCGGTAGGTGAGTTTCTGGGGACTATTTTCTACTTTAATTCTGGCCTTACCTGTAATATAACTGTCTAACTGTGTTTCTCACAGTGCCTAATAAACATACCAGTAAATAGTTTTAACAAATAAGATTACTCTATTTTCTTTCATTAGGTCCTTTTCATTTCATAAGCTTCTCGGGCTTATCTTTTTGTCAATTCAGTTTATTTTTCTAAGTAAAATCACTAATGACACAAACTACTTAAAACCCTCAATCTCAACCACATACACACGCACACAACCTCAGCTACGTATACACAAAACAGTACATTTTTGTTATATTGCAGTATGTTTGTGTTCACATTACCAACCTAATGTGAATAGGGAATAGCCCTATAGACCACTCTGGCACTGAAGACATAAACATTTTAACAATCATTTCACTTGTACTTAATGGTTTCCAGGATAAATTAATAATCCCAACCCCTTGCATACTAATGAAGATAAATGTTTTCAACACTTACAATTTACGGTTCATTTATTTACTTGACAAACAAATGTGGAGCATCACCTATGTGCCATGCATACAAAGACAAATAAAAGTGTATAAGGTCACAGGAAAGACAGCAAAAATATACAAAGATAAATAAAAGATGGCATCTTCCAACAAGCTTCTCATATGTAGGTAATGTGATAAATGTAATAAATGTTCAATCTGATAAATGCTCTAAGAAGCACATCGAAGGGCAGGGCAAGGGGCAGAGAAGAATGGAGGAGCTCACTGAAATGTGGAAATGTTTACCTCCCTGCCGCCTGAGGGATACAGACAGGTACACAGAGGAGAGGACCTTTGAGCTAAGACTTGGAGAAATAGTATTTTTAAATAACTTAATCATCAGTTAGGATGAACTCTTGATGTTTTTAATCAAAGTCTAGGCCAATAATGACATGAGAAAGTCAATAAAAACTAACCATACAAAGAACAATGAAAGGAACTTTATAGCTGTCTACTCCTTCCCCCAACCAGTAACCCTCTTTGCTAATCTGAACCTAACATTCAGGCCTTAATCCTAAAGTCACCTTCTCAGAGAATTCTTCCTAGACACCTGCATCTAAATTTTGTCCCCATTTTATACTGTCTTAAGATACCTGCACTTTTCCTTTATAGCCTCTTTTTTTTATTTCAGCATATTACGTGGGTACAAATGTTTAGGTTACACATATTGCCTTTGCCCCACCTGAGTCAAAGCTTCAAGTGTGTCCATCCCCCAGACAGTGTGCATTGCACCCATTAGGTGTGTATATACCCATCCCCTCCTCCCCCCTCCTACCTGCCAGACACCCAATGCATGTTACTACTATATGTGCACTTAAGTGTTGATCAATTAATACCAATTTGATGGTGAGTACATGTGGTATTTGTTTTTCCATTCTTATGATACTTCACTTAGTAGAATGAGCTCCAGCTCTATCCAGGATAATACAAGAGATGCTATATACCATTGTTTTTTGTGGCTGAGTAGGACTCCATGGTATACATACACTACATTTTATTAATCCACTCATGTACTGCTGAGCACTTGGGCTGTTTCCACATCTTTACAATTGTGAATTGTGCTGCTATAAACATTTGAGTGCAGATGTCTTTTTTATAGAATATCTTTTGTTCCTTTGGGTAGATGCCAAGTAATGGGATTGTTAGATCAAATGGTAGTTCTACTTGTATCTATTTGAGGTATCTCCATATTGCTTTCCACAGAGCTTGTACTAGTTTGCATCCCCACCAGCAGTGTATGAGTGTTCCTACATCTCTGCATCCACACCAAGATTGATTCCTTGGGGACTTTTGCTAAAGGCCATTGTCACTGGAGTTAAGTGATATCTCATTGTGGTTTTGATTTGCATTTCACTGACGATTAGAGAGGTTGACTTTATCAAAATTTATAATTAGATGTGATCTGAGTCCACCACCACCTCCCTAGACAGTTTAGCTAATATTATTGTCAAATAGGATCTATTCATTAGGGATTGTACTGAGCATGAAGCTATAGTAAGAATTTCAAGGATTCAGGAAATCCAGAGTCTTGGGCAAAGGATAGAGAGGTCTGATCATCGAAGATACCTCTCAGGTCCTTCTTTCTTGTATCAGACAGGCATGTCAGTGCCACAATGATCAGTGATGCCTCTAGGTGAGGTCCATAGGGTTACTTCACAGAGCAGGGAGATTTAAATTATGCAATATCTCAATTTTGTATATGCTATGGACCTAATTGTGTTCCCCTACAAACTCATATGTTGAAGTCCTAACCTCCAATGTGATGATATTCGGAGGTGGGGCCTTTGGGGGATAATAAGGTTTAGATGAGTTCATAAGGGTCAGGTACTCATGGCAAGATTAGTGCCCTTGTAGGAAGAGCCACCAGAGAGGAGCCTGCTGTTTCTTTCTTTTGGCCATGTGAGGACACAGCAGGAGGGTGTTATCTGCAAGCCAGGAAGAGAGTCCTCTACAGAATCCAATCATGCTAACACCCTGATCTCAGACTACAAGCCTCTGGAACTGTGAGAAGATAAATTTCTGTTAATTCACCCAGTCTGTGGTATTTTGTTATAGCAGTGCAAACAGACTAATATGTAACCCAGACAGTTGTCCATGTTGCATGTATTGTCCAAGGAACTATGCCTTATACATATTCTGGATTTCTTGACTATAAGGAGTCTTTTAGCAAGGACATCCTGCCTAGCATTTTCAGTATAGAAATTCCCTTTCTCCTAACAGGTATCATGTGTCTGCTTAAATGGAGGTCCAGTAGACAAGAAAATAAATGGACTTTTCTGTTTTCTTCTCTTTTCCCAGAGAGAAACACCCACTTTCCTACCTACCATTAGGAAAGGTGAGAAGGGGTCACAGGCAGGCTGCTTTAACCCCTTCTTCTCAACTAGGACCTAGAGGAGGACAGGGACTTTGTCCATTTTGATCATCACTATTTATCCAGCATTTTGCAAATTGCCTAGTGCAGAACTATTGAAAGAATGAGTGAACTAATAATGCTTATTACCTGCTGTGTAACTTATATTTGTTTGTTCTAAATATACTTCCCTGAAGCCTCAAGAAGTACCCTCTAGTTCTAGCACTTAGTGATAGAAATCATCATTGAAATGGCTGTCCTATATTTTCCAATGAAGTAAGCAATTGGTTGAATTTTATGTATCCTCAACTATTTCCTTACTAAAAGTATGTGCTGGTAGATACAGGATAATTGAAGAAAGAACACAGGCTTTGGTGCCTTCTAGCTAGCGATTTTTCTATGTCATATTGTGATGGGTTCACTTTTAATATTGCTTTGGGTTCTGTGACTCACATTAAAAAAATATGAAAATACTCTACTTTCAAAAAACATGCCAAATTTTATGTTAAGAATTTGTCAGAAGTAGAAATATCTCCCCAAAGAACCACTGGATTTTATACAAATACATGTTTCAAGGCCCAATAAGAGATAGAGTGTCCTATTATTTTGAAAATTCAGCATGAGTTTCTTTAGAGGCCAGAAAGGTCAAATTTATAATTAATGAGTACTACCTGTATGGGCCAGGTGGTTAGCATTAACCAGATGGTACGTTGCCAGGGGTCATTTCAACTAGGGATGGTGAAGCAGCCAGAGGCCAGTAACAGCGGGAAGCCTTTAAGCCCCTACTCCCAAGAAGCAATCAGGAGGCACAGTCAAGTAATCCATGAAAGCAGCCACCATGGAAGAGGGACTATATTACAGGGGCCACTGTCAAACCCCAGCACAATGGAAGAGAGCAGATGTGACACTGGGGGATAAACATCCTCACCTCTTTCCTCTTCTTTGCCTCTGATTTCTTGCCAGTGCCTCCTCGGAGCCTAACCTAGCAGAAAGCCAGGAGTCAGGAGACCCTGGGGGATGCAACCTCCAGAGGTCGGTCTCCTGGGGCACAGAGCAGAGTGCCAAAAGAACAGCTATGGGAAGGCATGAATAAAGTGACCCTCAGAAAACCCCTAAAAATGCCACAGTTCTTTATATGAAGAACGAGAACCCTACTGTGAAAATAAGTTAGAGAAAAAATAAAAAATTTGGAAAAAAAAAAAAACCCTTCTTTGCTCATTTGCAACCAGAAGTATTTTTTACATGTATTTTGTCAGGTTTTGGATGTCCTATTTCCTATTTTTGGAAGGGAGAGAAATCATTCAAGTGGTGACTTCCTAATCTTGCACTGTTTCTTAAAAAGTTATATAACAATTGACTTTATGGTGCTTAGTATATGGCAGGCACTACTGTAAACATTCTATAAATATTGACATATTTAATTTACTCCTCATACAGTGATGTGAAGTAGATTCTATTGTCATCATCCCCACTCAGTACATGAGGACACCAAGACCTGAAGAGGTGAAGTAGCTTTCCCTGCTTCTCATAGGCAGTGGGTGGTAGAGCCTCCATCTGAACCCAGGCTCTTGGGCTTCAGTGTCTGTGTTCTTGGTCACTACAATGTGCCACCTCTTTAGTGGGGGACTTGTTGTATGACCATAATTCCAAGCATGTATACATTTTAAACTGTTGTCATGTCAACAGATCAGAGAGAGTGATTTTTCTTCCATGAATTTTTTACAACCCTCTTAATTGTATTAACTTACTTGTAAGACCTTTAGAGAAGATGCATTTTTTAGTCAAATTTAAACCAACTACCACTATTCAAGATCATTTTGGTGTAAGTTCACATAGGTTGGGGTGCTGTTTGTCAGAGCTAGAGATTTAGCGGTGCATTAGAGGATTATGTGTGATTAGATGCTGAATTATGGCAGCTATTTATATGAGCAAATCCAGCATTCATACTGTCAATCTCAAAGACTCAGAACATGTTTTCCTTATGGAAATACTATTTTAAATTGATAATTCATTTCTTTTCACAAGAAAGAAAATGTGCACATTCTCAGATGACAGTTATTTGATAAATATAATTTTTAAAGACTGCAGTGACATTTTGTAAAAATACCCTTTTAATATAAATGAATTCCATTTTCTGACTCTAATGTAGATCCTTTTCTCATGCTTTTGTCTAATGAAATAATTTACTCCTTGATTTCAACTAAAATAAAATATTAAAGTGATGATTTAATTAAATTTATAATAAAAAGATGAGTCTCTATGAAAATTTTCTAGATCAGAACTGTGAAATTATAGATTTAAAAACACCTATAGCATAATAAATTTGCCGAGTTTTAATATTTGTGGATATTTGGCAATATGGACACTCAGCTATATGAATGGCCTGGCTATGATTAATGCCCTACTCTTATTTTTTTTAATATGTAGTAAATTTGATTTTTAGGCCATTCAGATTTCCAGTAAATATCTGGCTATTGTACATAAACAGGCATTTGCAGACAATCTATTTAACAACTGAGTTTGGACCACATCATACTATGATATAAAACTAACAAATGATGTAAGTTATAATTAATAAAACTTAAAACCTCCTTCCTGATTGTGTATGTTATATAGAATTTTCAAAGTACCTTAAATTTCCCTGAGGAATTTGAAAGTGGATATTCTAAAATGTATGTCTTTCAGTGTTTCATTTCTAGTGCAAAGTAGAATTCTGTGCTTTCAATAGATGTTGACTCAGCAAGATGAATAAAAATAGATGCATAAGCTTTACCAGATTTGGAGCTTTATCACTGGTAAACACAAGTGCTTGATGGTCTTAAAATACTCTTTGAACTTTTAAAGTCATGCATCTTGTGTATTATTAAAATAAGAAAAAAATGTCCTAAGGAAACTGTGAAGATGAAACTAAATTTTTTGTATCACCAAATTAAGAAATGATAGATAGTAAACATTTCTACATGATTTAGCTTGGATTTCAGATTTGATATTTTGGGGCATGTTATTTCAGGCACTATTTTTTCATTAGGAGACTCATATACATGTTTTACTGGTCCCTGGTTTCTCAGTTTTAATTTTGTAATCTCCAGATTTTGTAGTAGCCACACATTTTTTAAAACTGTGAATTTGAATAACCTTTGCTTCCAATACAAAATCATCCTAAACATACATAAATACTCAGGAGACAAATTGTATACTATAACGAAGCATCAATTCATCAGTACTTCTCAACATTCAGGAAAAGAAATAATGGAAAACCATATTGAATCAATTACCTCATTGAAGGGTGGAATTATAAAATGAAATTGGTTTGCTTATAATGTGTATCACATTCAGGGAGAACAAACCCATGTTAAGACAACAATCTGTACCCAATCTCTAAATCTAGAGAAGCCTTCTTTAAGTGAAAATTTTACAAAGAATAGCAATGACATATACCAAAAGACTTAACCCACATACTTTTTCAGAACAAAATGTATTTAAATAATTTTATCTTAATATCAAAAATTATATACAACTCTTGTGTAGGGTTTTAATGTAAAATCCTAATTTCTCCTCCCTAAAGAGCTGGAGGAAACCCTTAGTGAGAGGTTAAGGATGTCAGTAGCATGGTGTATGTCTCACCAGTCCTATTTTCTCAGCTATGACAGACATGCTAATCCATTCTCATGGCCCCTTGAGAGCACCGATTCCTAACCACTAGACCACCAGGGAACGATCTCATGGCCCCTTGTAACTGAGTCTAGTCAGAAGCTTAGAATCTACTCAACTCAGTAAACCCAGCATCCAATGCCCATCAGTTATAATTACCACATCATTTATCACATATATGTTAACCTAGGCATTGTGCCAGACACTAGAGATATAATAGTGAAAAATACGAACAAAGAAACCCAAATAGGAATAGTACCTGTCTTCATGGAGCTGAGCAACTGGTGGAATATAGAGTTACAAAAACAGATAGCTAATAGATTGTTTTAAGAATTGTAATAGAAATAATATGAGCTTTCATGAGTGTAGAGAAAAGAGATACTGATCCCTGTGTAAGGGGAGGTGAGTGAGAGAGAGTACTGTTGGTTGGGGTTAGAGCCCATGTCACGGCTTGGATGGGGAAGATAGAGTCTGAGGGGGAGAGAGCTTGTCTGTAAGACTGCATTGCTCACCTAATGCACTTAGAGAACTGAACAGAAAAGCATGAAGTATGAGGTAGAAACAGGGGAGTTAATCTGAAGCCACATAAATAAATATGAAATTTTTAGAATGTTTTAAGAAGTTAGACTTTATACTAAGAAAAATGGAAAGCCATTAAAGAATTTTCAATAGTTTAGAAAGAGATCAAGTTTTGTGGAGAATTAGTGAGAGAAAGATATGGGAAGGGACACCACAATCAGCGGTTGAAGCACCGATCCAGGTGAGAGAGATAAAGGTGACCTAATATAAGGTCAATGGTAATGGATATGACGGGAAGTCAAGAGATTCATGAGATATTCTGAGGATGAATTTGACAGGACTCAGGGATCAACTAGATATAAAAAGGGAATGGGTTCAAGGATGATGTTTGGCTTTCTGACTTGGGAAACTGGATAAATATTGGTATCTTTCACTGGGATAGGCTATCCAAGATGAAGAACAAATTGGGGAAAAGAACATGAGCTCAGTTTTGGATAGACTGATTTGGAGATGCCTACAAGTCAGCCAAGAAAAGATAACTAATTGGCAGTGGGAAATACAGGTCTACTGTTTATCAGTAAGAGTTGGTTTGAGACCATACAATAGGGATTTATCCCTAGAGATGGCTACTGAAGTCATTGAAATGAATGAGATTATTTTGGTTCTGAGAGTATTTTAAGGAACGTGAAAACAAAGAAGAACCTCAAGTAATGAAAGCATTCAAGGAAATTCATGAAATTCTTTGGAAAATTTAACACATTGAGCCAACTATGTCTTCTAACTATATAAATGAAGAAATTTTTATCTGGAGTAAGCATAATAGTAGGTTTAAGCTTTAGACTAGTCCAGGCACCTGCAAAATCTAGACTATGTTGAATTGAATTCTTACTCTACCAGGAATCCTCTTCTTTGGTCCCTAATGTGGCACAGTTTGGTTGTGGAGTTATGTAAAGATAAAGGGACTGGTCTGGTAGAAAGAAAAGAAAATCTTAGCAATATGGAAGCAATCATGGAAGCAATTTGTAGGGCATCTAAAACCTAGCTAAATGAAATTTATTGTTTCCAAGGCTTATAAGTGGGGAAAAAAAAAAAAAACTTCATTGCAGCAGTAAAATGAGCTTCCACCACCCATCACTCTGGCAACCTGCAGGGTGATAGTGGAAGCATACATACCCAAGGAGAGATGGAAAGAGTCAGTTTGCCAGTAAAACTTTCACCTTCAATTCAGATAGTTGATCTTAGAAGCGTCATCTTACCTTTTGCATGTTCTTGGCATTTTACATCATTGGTACCTGTCCAGATGGATCAGGATGAGTCTTCACTCATATCCTGTATCCATTAATGACACAGTAAAGTTACACAGGTTCTACATATTAAACAAAGCAGTTCTCAAATTTTAGCAAATGTAAGAATCGTTTTGGAAGGGTTTTAAAAGTACAGTTTTCCAAGGCCTACTTCTAGACTTTCTGAGTTAAGATGTCTTGCTAGGGCCTAAGTTTTCATATTGTTTAAATAGCACCCCAGTAGATTCTGACAGAGGTGGTCCACAAACTACATTTTGAAAACCTCTGAAGTAGGAGAAAACTGAAAGCTAAATATTCAGGTTACTGAGGAGTGAAATTGTTTAATTGATAAGGAAATATAGAGGTCTTTAATAATGATTTCTTAGGAAACCAAAGGAAAAGAAATAATAGACAAACATTTTTAACATATTGCCACACTAGAATTGTTTTTTTTCCTTGAGGCCATGGGGTGTTATGAAAATAGAATAAAAACTTCAAAAACAAAACAAGTTTTTCTAATGTACTGAAAAATTTGTTATTTATTATTGTTTTCTGTGGTTTTTCCCAGGGGGCCACCCATCATGTAACATGTATGCTGCAGCATGGCAGCGTGAGTTGCTTGTGCACCACACAGCTCCCAGAGTAAAGAGACATGTGAGTTACATATGCTTCACAAGCCCCGGGCTCAAAACTAGCATGAGTTAAATACAACTCACAAGGCAGTTAATGTGTTAAATCCTGATTCCGTCAGCTTAAGTAGTCATTTGATATAGATTTCCCAATTCTGAGTAAAATTCTTCTTACACAATCATTAGAAATCTAGTCAGCCCCATTAGGGTTGATGTTAGAAACTTGAGAGCAAGGGATTCCAGAGAAATATGGCTATCCAGGTAGCACTTTGCTTTTCCCAATTATCTGGTGTTTATTGTCATTTAATTTATCTCCAAAAGAAGTGTTATTAAAAACTACAGTCGTAGTAAAGAGTTTGACTAAATGTGTTCTACATGCACAGAAAAGATGATAAGAAATCTGCCAGCAAATGAGATCCCTTCTGTATAAATGGATTGTGTAAATCTGTAATATACAAATTTCCATTACAATAGTTAGGAATACAAAGGTGACTTTTAAAAGGTACCTAAGGGCAAAAATTACTTCTGACACGAAGTATAGATTGGTTTGACCCTCTAATTAGTTTGTTTTTCATCAATCCTAAATTAATTTTTCAGAATTAAACTCTCCCCAAGATCCAAATTTGTTAGACCAATTACCTGCTTAAAATAACCAAAAAAGAATTTCTGTTCTGTAGCCTCAAGCCCTGTCAAACCCATCCTTTATCCAATATTTTTCATCTTCTATAAAGTACCTCCATTCACCCATTGCTCAAGCCAAAAATCTGTTTCAACCCATGTTTCTCCATTTTTTCACCTTCCATATAAAACCCATCAGAATGTCACATCGGTTGGTTACACCTACAAAACACATCTTCAGCCTTCCAATCCATAAATGTGGCCTGATCTTAGCTATCATCATCTCTTGACTAGAATCCCATGAAAATCTTCTAATGGCTTTCACTCTTAATCTCCAGTAATCCATTCTTTCTCAGCAGCAGGAATCACCCTTCTCAAATATAAATCAGATATCACTCAAATGCTTACAGATCTTCATTGTCTTCCCATTGCAATTTGGAAAAGCCACCCAACAACTATAAACTCTTTTCACAGCAAACCAAGGTTTCTTGCTACCATCCTCATTAACTCTCTTGCTGGTTCAGCCAAGTGCATATTGAGACCAAGGTTCTGGAACTCGGGCTTGCATCTTGGCTTTAACACTTTCTAGCTCAGACAAGTTAATAAACTTTCCTGTGCCTCACCTGAAAATAAATGATAAATGTTATGTACTTCAGAGGCTGTTTGGCAGTGCTTGATTTTTTATTGTCGAAAAGTTTCCATTTGTTCATTCTTCAGAACTTTGGCACCTGCTATTTCATTTTCCTCGGACTGTTCATTCCCTGATCTTGGCTTGGCCATTTAATTTTGGTCAGTTGGTTTCAGTTGTAAGTCATCTTCAGACATATCCCTCATCTGTTTGCTTATTTCCCTAAAATCTCTTAACATAAAAAATTATCATGTTCATTTGTTCATTTTCCTGTATTTCTTCACCCAAGTTCTAGGAAAGTAGAAACTTGGCTTTCCCTAACATTGAAAACAGTATCTATAAACATGAATCAAATTTACTCTAACATCCTATTTGGACTGTGCATCTCATTTAAAGTCAGCACAGTGCCCTCAGTTGATAATCAATAAAACAAGTTACAAAATGTTGAAAACCCAATGTTGATATTGCTTATAGATATAGCTGTATCCAGTATAAAAACACGGACAGAGAAGATATGTATCAACTCCAGAATTTTGGGTATGTCTCAGGGAGGAGAGGGAAATGGAAAGAAAATGACAGTAAGGACAAAGTGAGCTCCAGTATTTTGTTTCATTTCCTTAAGTTATATTAAATTTGACAATATTTTGAAAAAAAGAAACTAATATTAAAAAGTTTTAATTTAAATTATTCATTAAAACTGAATGAAAAAAACTCTTCCCTGAATTCCATATTCTCTTATGCCCTTCTTTGTCCTCACCTGAACATTTATGTCCCTAAGATCATTTGTGTGAATTAAATCATTTTATATTTTACAAATTAAATACTGCCTGTGTTTCAAAAGGGCTAGAGCTTTCTCAGTTGTTAAAATGCATGAAGATATTATAGCTAAAATAAACATCTTTAAAAGAAAACGATATTGGGAAAAATTAACAGGGAAGAGAGAAATTAGAAGTAATTAATTCAATTATATACTAACTTACTACTAAGGATATTATAGATTTTCCCAAAACTTTTGTGGTTTAATAAAACAATCCTAGTAACATACGAGTGTTTATTTTCTTTGAGCTAATAATCAGACTTTGAGGACATTATCTCAGAAAAAAATCATAAAAGTAACAAGGAAAATCATTGTTAGAGGGAGACAAGACTGAGTGGTATAATCTTTCATGCTTTCTTTGTTCACTTTTGGGATCTGGAAACCTGGTTTTACTATCCTTCTAGACTTACCAAGTTTGGAGGAATGGTTTACAAAAACAAAACCCACAGGAAATGGATGAGTATAATAAAATGTCAGTTTAAGCAATTTACCAAAAGAGGCACACATTTCCAATGACATTTTCATCATTTCCATTGTCTAGTGTCAAGAATGTCTGGTGAACATGGAACAATATAATCTTGAAGTACATTTCATCTAGACCCTGGTAATACCAAATGAATTCACTCTAGCTCAAACCAGTTACACCTATACAGAGACCAAGGTACTCTATCCATTGATTGCTACTTCCTAGGTGTCTCAGAGTGCAGAATTAACATTCCCAATTTTTTTTTTTTTTTTTTACTGTTTGAGCTTGCACTTCTTTTTTAATCATTCTCTCTTTTTATCGTCTCAGTATATTATGCCAGATTTCAATAAATTTTAAGTGTCTCTAATATCCCTCTCTCTTTCATCCTTTTCCCTTTCCCCCATCTTTGTGTTGCCTATTGTCTCTTTCTTTTACTTCAGGATGATTTCCCTGTCTAATATTCTGATTATTTTGGTTTTAACAATTAAAAGGTCTTTTTTTATTTAAAAGAGCAAGGCAGCAATATGTCCTTTCTGAATTGGAATTGATGTGGAGAACAGTAGAATTTCAACTTAATTATCGTAGTGGATATTAACTTGGCAAGTGGAATATGAAATAGTAAGTGCAATTCCTGTTGTAAATTGTGTGACACTTTTAGGATTTTCTCTGTGATTCAAGCCTCTGGGTTTTGAGATGGGGAATTTGGACGATGTTCTAAAAAAAATTAATACCTTTAATCTGTGGAAGTTGTCAATCAAAATACTATAGAACTCCACATAGACAGCCTTGGGTGTATCAGCACACTAATTATAGAAAGTCTTGCCTGTCACCAATGTTTTAACACTTGATTTATTTCCTGTTCAATTTGTTCAATAGAGCCAGAGTTAATTGGTTTTCCAAATGAGTCTTAAAAATATAAAGATCTAGCTTCATTAAGTGGAGGCTATACTTACTATGCACCAGTGACTTGTAAGTCTATGTAAAGGTTAGTAGGGTGAGATTTCAGGGCATTGTGTACAAAACCACTGCTTTGACTTAGTGCTAATATGGCTAATACATAATAAATATCCAAATCCATGGAGACTGGTACAAATAGAGGTTTTTGTGAACTGAAAATTTCCCCCCAACCAAATATGTTCAGACAGATTACCTAAAAACATAGTCCTTTATTTTTCAAATCTAATGTATTTTTTTCAGAAAGAAGTCTTTAGATATTTCCTATACTAAAAAAAAAAAAAAAAAGGTCTAATGTACCAGTGTATATCTAGCACACTGGGAGTTTTTAATATAGTGCTTAGTATTTCTATAATTGCCATTCTTCTATGGTAATGTAATGCACTTAATGTGATATTTTGGCACTGTAAGTGACAAATGGGGGACTAAACAAAGAAAGCTAATGTGTATTGGCATAGTTCTAAACTCCTACATGGGCAAAAGAAAATCATAATGTGGTGATTTTCAGCTTATCATTTTCCACAATAGTGCTTTTTCAAAAAACTTGAACACCATCATCAGTAATGCACTGTCAAATGTAATTCTCAAGAAATACGATCAGCACTTTGCAATAGAGTCATCATTCAGGGGGCAGCATTTACATTCTTTATAGAAAAACAAAAGAAATCTCATTGTTTGGGGGGAAATTGTTCAAAAAAAGCTGCATATTATCCACAAGTATAGATTTCATACCTCTGTGCCTCTACTTAATGTTTTGGTAACTGCTACCACTTTCCTTGTTTCTAGATACCATAAATTGTCTTAAATAGAAGCATCAAAATTGAAATCTACTAACTTCTAGTTACTTGTACATGTAGAAGATATATGGTTTAAATTAGGACAACACCCATAGATCTAAGAGGATTGTTTTACACAAAAAAATATTAGTATAAAAATAATTCATGTGGAGAGTTCTAAATGTCATCTTAAATGAATGTGGTGAGTTAATTTTGTTTCATTACATAACATCATGGCATTCTACATTTTAATAGATTTATGCTTTAAGAATAGACTAGTCTTTCTTTTGGAAATTGGATTTTAAAATTAGATAACAATGCTATATTAGCTCCCTAAGACTGTGGGAACGAAGTGCCATAAACTAGGTGCCTCAAAACAAAAATTTATTTCTTCTCACAGTTCTGGAGGCTAGAAGTTGGATGTCAGAAGGAGGATGTCAGCAGAGCCATGCCCCCACTGAGACTCTGAGTATCTTCCTTGCCTCTCCCTAGCTTCTGGTGTTGGCCATCAATCCTTGGCTTTCCTTGGCTTGCAGCTACATCACTGAAATCTCTTCCTCTGTCGACATGTGTTTTCTATCTGTGTGTCGCTCTTCACATGGCCATGTTCTCTCTTCTTATAAGGACACCAGCTATCTTGGATTAGGATCCACCCTAATGACCTCATCCTAGCTCACTGCATCTACAAAGACCCCGTTTCCAAAAAATGTCACATTCACAAGTTTCAGGGGTTAGTACTTAAACATATTTTTGGGGGGTACACAATGTAATCAATAGCAACTGTTTTGTGGAAGTATTTTATACAATGTAAGCATTATGTCTAATTATTTAACTGAAATTTAGTTGTTGTTTTGGTAAATAACAAGAAGTCTGAGAGATACATTATTCCATCTTAGAACAGTGTGCCTTTAGGTTTGGGAGAGTGAGGTTTGGATCACTAAGGACATTTTAATATTTATGAGAATTCCATTAAGCTGAGCAGCATGGTTGAAAATTCTTCCTATAATAAAATACTATTTTTAATTCAGCTTTAATATAAACAGGCATTATAGTAGCACATATTTTAAAAATACATACATCAGGGTTTGTAAATGCTCTGGTTATTATCAATATATGGTTTTGTGGTGAGTATCCAGAGGCAAGTTATATGAAACCTCATCAAGGATATAGAAGCCACCCAAAGTGAAAGCAGAGTCCAGGACTCATTTACTTGTTTTAGTAAATTAATTTCACATTTTCTGTTAAAAGCAAGAACAAAATAATTTTTCCTCAATAATTACTTCAGGAATAGAAGTGTTCACGGGGGCCATTTCTCTCTCAGTCAGCCCTCTAATCATACCAACTTTATGGAATTAAACACTCTGGGGACCAGTTACTTTCCCTCTTGCTCATCACCATTGATCTTAGGGATAATCCTAGCCAACCTCTTATAAATGCAGAGTAAGTCACCTGGTCATTGTAAATGTATGAGTAGATTAGCAAGAACACATTATTTTTGCTAAAATCATAAATTAAAGTATATACCTAGTGCATATGGGCAAATAATGGCATTTGGAAAAATAAAACATTATTCCAATAGTCTCCCCATACTCCCGTCTGTTGTTTTTTTGCTTTCCAAGGTTTCAGTTACCTGTGGTCAACCACAGTCTGAAAATATTACATGGAAAGTTCCAGAAATAAACAATTCATAAGTTTTAAATTGCATGCCATTCTGAGTAGCATAATGAAATCTTATGCCATCCTGCTCCATTCTGCGTGGGATGAGTCATCCCTTTGTCCATATCCATGTTGTATATGCCACCCACTCATTACTGTAAAGGAAAGAACATAGTACAGTCTGCCCTCTGTATCCATGGGTTTCACATCTGTGGATTCAAGCAACTACACATGGAAAACATTCAGAAAAAAAAATGGATGAGTGCATCTGTGCTAAGCATATACAGACTTTTTTCCTTGTCATTATTTTCTAATGATACAATATAAAAACTATTTAAATGACATTTACATTGTATTAGGTATTATAAGTAATCTAGAGATGATTTAAAGATATGGGAGGATATGTGTAGGTTATGTGCAAATACTATACCATTTTATATAAGGGACTTGAGCATCTATGGATTTAGGTATCCACTGAGGGTCATTAAACCACAGATACTGAGGAACGATTGTATGTGTCGGGGCAGGTACCATCTGCAGTTTCAGGCATCCACTAGGGGTCTTGGAACATATTCCCAGCAGATAAGAGGGGACTACTGTATTTTCATTGTATTATCTTTGCCCATCCCTGAGCACACTCACTTGAACTGAAACAAACTGATGTAATTATAAATTTTAGGTAAAGCAAAACCATATTAACATCATGCATATAATTTTTAATATTGCTAATTAGCTCTTGGACTGGATTGTGTCCATTCATTTTAATTTTAAGCATGGTGGATTGTTACATTATACTAAAATAGAAGGCAATAGCAACTCAAAGTTCTGATGCCTGCTGAATAAGTAAACCATTATTTTACCCTGAAGAATCTATTTGACATCTCTTTGCCACAGGATTCAAAGAATCATAGAATCTCTCATTTGAATGGGACTCAAGTCAACTAGCATAAATTTCAGCCAGAGCTCCATAAAGAAATGAATAAATGCATTGCTTCCTTTATCTTGTTGGAGTTCAACCAGACTAAACCCAGTGCTAAATCCTTTATAATTGACATGAAGGTATGTGTGGGACTGAGTGGTCCGTCAGATTCTGAACAGTAATGGGAGGTGAGGAAATGCAGAAAGCAGTAATGGAGGCAAAGTGCCTACTGTGTGCCATAGCACTGCTATGCACTGGAAGATCACCAAGGAGGAAAAAAAAAATCTTTCTTTGTTATTATTAACTACTACCTAGTTCATCCCAGAAAATGAGTTAATTTTATTTAACTCATGTGATTTGACTACATTGATACTGATAAAGTAAAAATTCTGTTAGTAGCTAGATGATGAACAGGGAACTGAGAATTCAAATAGAAAACACACTTTGTAAGATTATACTATGATTTGCAAAACAGATGAATGGTACCAAATAATAACATGTATGACTATCTTGCAAATGACATGCAAAAACTATCTGAACTCAAACTCTTCTAATATTAGCTCACTTAGATCTATCTATATGATCCAAAAACTACAGACAACAGTAACTCCTCAGAGACTGATGTGATTCCAGCAATTCCTTAGTTTATAAATTCTGACTGATCCCTGCCAATTTAATGGTTTTCCTGGTGGTGTGGTCTCCTTGTAGTGGGAAGCTAATAAACCTCGCTTTGTTTGAATATAGTTGTGTTCCAGTGGTCTTTGTTAGTATAATACCAAGAATAATGCTAAACACAATATTATCACATTATAGCCAAAGAGACGGTCTTTCATTTGAGTAGTTTATGCCTCATTAACTGAACCAACCCTAACCTTCTCATCTTGGATCATCTGTCCTTTCCTCCTATATGTCATTTTCATAATACCACAATGCCTATTCCATTCTAATTTCTGCATTTGTTCGTAGATTTGATTTTCTTATAATTTTTATTTCTCTCTTCTTTTCTTTTTCATTAAATTTTGATTTTACATGTAATATGATTCACACATATACATTTACTTGTGCACATGATATGTAATGGTAGGTCCAACATCTTTTATTGGGGACATAAATCTTATTTATTGCAAACTATACTCGATTTTAGAGGCTTCCAAAATAAAAGAATAGGTGTCTTCAAGTAACTTAAAATATCATGACTGTAACATACATGTGAGAAGACAACAATATATGTATAAATATTAAATGTGAAAATATTAATAGTCTAAGGCCGAGGTGCAGATGTGATATTGTGCTGAGGCCAAGTTCATGTGTTGTTAGAAAGATTAACTCAGATGATTCATTTAAAGTTCTTCATGAAAATCTGGCATTTAGTAAGCATTTTGGAGTTAATTATTATACATTTATTGAGCATCTACCATGTGCCAAGCACTCTTCCTAGTACTGGGAAGTCAAAAAGGTATAAGACTATTAATGAACAGTCCAGTCCATGGCTTAATAATCTAGAGGACACAAAATCACCTGGGTTAGTTTAGAGAGTGTTAAAAGCTTGGCTTATTTTGATGGTTGGAAAAACATAAGAGAAGGATCTAAAGAGAAGTGAAATTAGTCACTGTGGTTATAAAAGAAAGTAAATTGTAGCATCAGCATGATACCCAGCAGTATCAAAGTAGAACAAAAAGCAAATTTATAAAGAATCATGGAAGATATACAAATTTTGTTCCATATGCTATGAGATAAAGATATGAACTGCATTGATTTTTCAGAACAATAGTCAAAGAAGACAACAATTTTTTAATGTAAAAGATATAGATGCTATGATATAGGTATTTTCATTCAGGAGCTAGAAAACTTTTGATTTAATTGTATTGGAACTGGAGTAAGAAATGTAACCCAAGGTGTCCATGAAGAAACATCAGATCTGATTGTGGTCTGAATATAAATCTCAAAGGAGTGAAATATGGACTTTCATGACATTTGGGTATCTGATTTGATAGAGGGATAAATGGCAATGAGAAAAATGTTGCATGTTTAAGCTTGGGAATAAAAAAAGACATCTAAGAATAAAAGAACTAGATTAAGCAAATTATATGGAAGCTCAGGTGTCATGAAACATGTTGACTCTAGATGTCCCTTCCCTCTGTACCCCCAAGGAGTATTCATTGATCTTTACATCAATGCATTGTTTTACTCTGTTCTTATTTATCAAAAATGTAGCTTATATTATTGAATTCTCAGATACTCTCTCAATGTTTTAAAAGGTTTTTGTCCCTAAAGTCAGTACTTTTTTGCCATATCTCTATGTTCTTTTTAAGTTTGTAATAAGCAGTATATATTTAATAATCTATCCAAAATCTCTTATGTATGATAATATTAGTATTCTTTTTAACATTAATTTTTTGAGATACTGTCACACAGCTATGTATTTTTCTTTATGATACTTTACAACATTTCTTTACATTATGAATTTTTCTTCACAATGATAAAACTAAAAATATTCAATGGCTGATGCTCCAGAATACACTCCCCCCCCCCAAGGATTTATACAGCTAAATTCTAGTTACAATATAAAAATTGCTGCAATATTTATTCATAGCCCTGAAGTGATTGAAAGGAAGGAGTTGTCAGGTAGGGTCTTGATTAGAATGTGCCAAAGAAAATCCATCACATTTGTCAGATAAGTTTTTGAGGTTGACATTTTCTAGGCACAGTGGTTTAACCTGGCATTGGTTTGCAAAGCTTAATAAAAAGATTTTGCAAACTACATTCGTTCAGGTATCAATAAAACATTGGCTTTAGGGGTTTTTTTTATTGATTTGACATCAGCCCAGACGAAAGCAGGAGTGTGAAGGTCAATGTTTTCTTAAGGTATTTTGTAGAGACCTATTTTAATAACTGGCTCAGACATTAGAATAGTTAAGCATTTGAGGCTTGTGTGTAGTAATATCCTTTTGCATGAAAAGTTGCCTAAGTTTCTAGCTACCCAAATGTCAAAGCATGTACTTGGGCTGTAAACTAATTGGTAGCAAACCTCATTAAGAATTCTGGTTGCAGTAATAGCTTTTCTTCAATTGCCACTGCCTTTAATGAGAAGCAGAACAACAGAAGCCACATTACTGGTCTGACAATTTGTTCTATTGATTTATTATGCCTGCTCTGCCACCATCTACATGAAGGGACTACAAAACATTAGTGTAATATTAGTACATTTGACTTCTGCAAATATAGTAAAAAGAGGCTAGCGCTTAAAAGTGATACCATTGCATGATAGTTTACTTTTTTTTTTTTCAGTGAAGTCCACTGGCTAAAATTTAGATAAGAAACTTATATTCAGGAAATCATTATTACAGATAATTTTTGTTTCAATCTTGGAAATGAAGAAATAGATGCTGCATTTTTAAAACACATTTTTGAATGTGTTAATTGAATTTCATTTAATTTTCTCCCTCTATTCCTTTTAGAGAAGCGGAATTTGTATGTTGCTTCAATCCATATAAATATCATCAAGAGAGGAAAAAAGAAAATTTGAATTTAATTTTAATAAACAGCTCAAAATGTATGAAATAGCAATCTGAATATTTTTTCATATTCCTGTAATCTCTTGCCTCATTTCAAATCCTAAAATGTTCAGTTTTTCCTTTAGTTGCAATTACAGTCATTGAAATACAGAAGTTTATACTGTAATATAAATCTAACCTAAAAAATTTGGTAAAAAACGCATTTTTCATTTATCTATTTTTTTCAGTGTTTACTCCTTAATGAGTACATGCTACAAAGATAACGACTCTGACAATGGCTCCTCTGGTGTCATTTTACAAAGTTACATTTAGGAGAAAATAGATCATGTCACTGAGAAAAATCACATTTGCCCTTTGGTCAATATTTTTTTATAAGCCTAATACTGAAGCTCAATTTCATTGTAATTACAGTGAGTTCTAGTAACAAATATATTTAACGGAACTAGAACCAGAATTCTGGGTATAGTTTTATGTTTATAACCTAACATGTAAAATCTAAGTTTTATATTTTCTTTTAGGGCATACTTGAATACTCCAAGATCATATTAATGATTAGTATCAATTGCTGTATCTCTCTAGTGGACATACATAAAAACTGTGTACTCAATGTGATTGTCCCCAGGAAAAGAATTCCACCTTTGCATATTTAACATGAATCATTTTTATAGATTTAAAATACTAATGGTTGTTGATCTCATACTCCCACATTTTACTTGACACATATATGTAAAATCACTTTAAATAAAGTTTAAGTAAATAAGTTTGCCAATGGAAACATTCCTCCTCATCTAAGTTTTTCACTGAGTGTTGAAATGATACCTACTGAGTGAACATTCAAGCAGTTGCTTTATTTGAGTGACTAAATAGGAATTTATCCTTCAAATGTCCCCCTAACATGACAGTTGATTTAATATTATTATCCAATAGGCGTCTTCTAACTGGAATATTTGTAGTGCTCTGAGGTTTCTTATTCACAAAATAGAATATTTTCACCCTAACAGGGGGATATTTTGCAGGAATATAGAGTATTTTCATCCTGAAAAAACTTTGATGTAAGTAAAGACAATGAGTAAATTATAAGCTTGATTTAGCCACTCCACAATATATACATATATCAAAACATCACATTGTACATCATAAATGTATACAATTTTTATTTTTAAGTTTAAAAATAAAATAAAAAATAAAAATTTAGAACTTTTAGAATCATATTACTACAGTGTCTATAGAAATCATGCCTTCCCTTGAAATAATAGATGGCATAACAAAACTGGTAACTAGATTACATCAACTTTTGAGATATCATAATAAGAATATTTCTATTTGGGAAACCAGAACATATGCCAACATATAAACTTATAATTAAAATACATTTTTAAATATACTAATTGTGTTGCTTCATTTTTAACTGAGTCTACTTACCTCCTATGGAAAGGATGTTCTGATTATCCATTGGAATTTGAAATGGCTTGGAAAGGCAGTTCTGACTCAAGTCTTTCCTGTGGTGGCAGTCAGGTGGTGGCTGGAGCTGAACTAGGGAGATGCTGAAGCAGCCAGGAGCTTTCTGGGCATCTCTCCATCTCCACATAGTCTCAGGGCCTTGCCACGTGGGCTCTTCTTATGGGCTACTTTAGGCTTTTTCATACCATGGTGGCCCAGGGATGTTAGGCTGCTTATGTGGTAGCCCAGGCTGCAAGGATGAGTATCCCAACAGAAAATCAGATGGAAGCTGGATCACCTTTTATGATCAGGCCTTGAAAATTATAATGTCATTTCCAACTTCATCCCCAACGCTGTTCAGCTTTAACAAAAAAGAGAGTGTAGACCCAACCTCTTGAGGGGAAATGTGTCAGCATCATAAGAAAAACAAGTTGGACATAAAATATTGTTATAGACATTTCTGGAAAATAAAATCTGCCACAGCATCAGTGGTTAGAACATAGACTCTGAAGCCTGCCTTCTTGGGCTCATCTCTCAGCTCTACCACTAACTGTTTGTGTGACTCTGCACAATTATTTAACCACCCTGCCTGGACGTTCTTATCTTGAAAATGGGGATAGTAGTGATTCTTACTCTATGTGTTGCTATGAAGATTAAATAAGATGATACGTGTAAAAGCACCATGAGCATTGCTTGGCATATAGTAAGTACAATTAAGTGTCTGCTATTGTTATTCATTTGTATTTGTCCAGGTAAGCTTGAAAATATAAGAACACATATAAGTCTGTGGGATTCTCAGAAGCAGGTAGTACTATCAACACATAGCTCCAGGGTCAGTAGGCGTTTAATAATTTTTCTTGAAAGTATGCCTGTGACCATCCAGCCCCTCTCTGAAAGGGGTACTGGGAACGACCTTGATTCTTATGCTTCTTAATAATCATTGTTTCTATAGGCAACAGGGCTGCCTGCAAAATAATTGTGTCTTTGTGTCTACAAACAATTGACAAATTGTTTTCTTTCCGATTCACACATCAAAGAACAATTTAAGAATTGATTATGAAGAGGAGGAGGAGGAGGAAGCAAGGCCTTGTGATTCAGTCCACAATCCAGAAAATAGATTTTGAATCTGTAAAAACAAAGATTTAAATTATATCAATGTGTTATAGCTGTCGAAAAGCTCAGGCCAAGAAACCTCTCTAATTTTCCACTTTTATCCCCATAAAGTTTTTAGATAATTGCCTTAAATCTTTATGTCTGCTCTTTATTAGGACATAGAGAGCTGTTAACTATCTCCTTGTCATTCCCCCTCTCTTTGTATCTCTGTCTCTCTCCCTACACTCTCTCTCTCCCTCTCTCTCTCACACACACACACACACACACACACACACACACTCTTAATCCATTCTGCTGCCTCTTATTCATCCTTGTGCTGTTCCAAAATGGGGAGGGTGGAGGCCCTAATGTAGCTTTCCGTAGCTTCTCCTCCACAACCCATTCAGGCCTTAGCTGAGGATAGAGATTTGCTAATGAGTAGATGAAATCAAAGCAATTCTGAGGCCTAAGGCTACAAATTCTACCTACAGAAATGTATAAAATTACAAGGAAAATACTGGAGAAAGGAAATTTATAATTCCCTACTTCACCTCAAATGAAATTTGGAGCATTTTCCAAGTTTTTTCTTAGATACTTAGGAAAATGAGAGTCATTTCAGATTTGTCAATGTTTGGAACTAGACTTTGGGTGAAAATATTGTAATTTCTTGTACAAAGATTTAGTAGGGGAGAGTCCTTAGTTATAACATCAAAAGTAAAACTACTGTAACATGAAAGTGTTATCTTCACAATATTGCTGTGTGTATATTGGCAACCATACAGATGCATGGTGAATATGAACAAAATAGATAAAATCCTTAAGTTTCACATTCCTTATTTTCAAATAGTATAACCAGTTTTCATGGTTGAGAGAATCGTATTCATTTTCTGTTGTTGCATGGCAGATGACCACAAATATAGTAGCTCAAAATAATACCCCCTTATTATCACACATTTCTGTAGGTCAGAAGTCTGGGTAGACTCAACTGGCTTTTCTATTCAGTGTCTCACAGGACTAAAACCAAGGTGTC
The DNA here is from genome assembly GCF_041146395.1 of Eulemur rufifrons. Classification (NCBI taxonomy): domain Eukaryota; kingdom Metazoa; phylum Chordata; class Mammalia; order Primates; family Lemuridae; genus Eulemur; species Eulemur rufifrons. Next base: position 25,410,179 of record NC_090997.1, on the reverse strand, counting down.
AGCCAGGCTGTAATCGGGAGCTCAGGGTCCTCTTTCAAACTCATGTGGTCCTGGGAGAATTCATTTTCTCAGCTCAGTTGACTCTGAACACCCCTATTTTCTTGCTGGTTGTCAGCCAGGGGTCACTCTCAGATCCTGGAGCTCATGCATTTCCTTCTCATGTGACCGTCTCCATCTTTAAAGCCACCAATGATGCATTAAATCCTTCTCATGCTTCTCTGACTTCCTCTGTCACTGACCTCTAGACCCAAATTTAAAGGATTCAGATGATTAGTTCAGGCTCCCCTGGATAATACTCCTATCTTAAGGCCAACTGATTTGAAACCTTAATTATATCTGCAAAATCTTTTCACAGCAGTACCTAGATTAATGTTTGATTGAATAACTGGGAGAAGTTGAATGTACACTAATGACCAGGAATCTTGGGGGCTATCTTACCTAGAATTATACCTCTTCTCAGGATCAAATGGGATAAAACACATAAATCTATAGAGCCATTGTAGCCATTCTTGGAATATATAAATACTTAGGAGTTGTTTGCTATCATCATCGTCTTCATTGTCATTATAATTATCATCATCAACGGAAGATGAGATCAGTGACACCTTCAATCTACTTTGGCTAAAATGCAGCCAAATTGAATAAAAACAAAGAGCTCTTCATTGGTGTTCTTTCTTGATCAGATATAATCTCTATAAATTGTCAATTTCAATAGGGATATGTGGAAGTAGATGTAAATCTATTGCACACTGTCTTAAAATATCACTCAATTATTAATGCTCAGCTTAAGTGCTAGCACCTTCTCTAGAAAGTTCTAACTCACACCAACCTCTTTCTTCTTCCATCCAACTTAATTAGGGAAGCATTCTTGTACTCTTTTAGAACTATCTGACTTCACCATATTCTATCTTCTAAATAGTGTTTGGACTCCTTAAGGATAGAAATCATTATCTATAATTCCCAGGAACTGCCCTGGCAAGACAAAGGTGCTCTGAAATTATTTGTTAAACAAAGAATAACTAGTGGAAATTTAAGAAAACATTTGCTTTCATATGTTACATGCTATCTAAAATTAAAGCAAGGAAAGAAAATTATTGATGCAGTATAACATGCAAAATATGCAAATGAATTACAATCATGGTAGAAAAGAGAGTAACTTGTTATTGCTCCTGTTATCATCATCACACAGGTGCGAATTGCAGACATGTAGGTGGCCTAACAAAAACCCAATATATGCACTCAGGGTGTCCTGACAGGCAGGGGAGTGGGCTATGGCAACACAGCATCTAGGAGCTGATGATATTTAGATATCCATGAAAGCAGTCTGCATTAGGAAGTAGGTCTTTAGTCATAAGTGTTTATAAGCAGTACTGCTGTCCAAGTATCCCAGTCCTAAAGAGAGAGGAAACTAAGAGGGGCTGCAGCCAAGGTGGAAGAAGTTAAAAAAATGAGCATCCATACCAGGGTATGGAATAGAGATGCCTAGGTCAAAAATAAGGGTGAACACATGAAGGATGAGTCCCCTCCCCACAGCCAGATGGACCCAATATCTGGAAAAAGAAGTAGATATAGCTGTTAAGTTGAAAAATGTACAGAATCAGAAAGACCCTAAAACAATACATCAGAGTAAGATTTTCCCCCCATTAGTTTATAGTAAAGGAGGTAAATGTAGAACTGCCTATAGCACTACACAACTTTTCTCCACAGTAGAACCAGGTTAACTTTGGAGATAACTGAGACACAAACACCAGTTTTGTTTGCAGCTTATGGGGAAGAAATTGGGAGAGCCAGGGCACAAATGCTGACAGGAGCATTTCGGATCACCTCACTACATCTCCTCATGTTAGTGATGAGGGAACTGCCTTTAAAACATATTTTTAGACTGGAGAACCTGACTTTCTGTTTTAACAATACGTTATGTAGCAATATGCCATTTTATCAATATAGGATTTGCATAAGAAAAATATAAAATTTACGTTCTTAATCATTCCCTTTGTAAAAGTTTTGGACCAAGATTAATTAGGGACCAAGAATTCTGATTGAACAAGTCCAGGCAACATTATTATAATTCCAGATTCAAACATAACACATAAAAATGCCTTTTGCAATCATTTTTATAGGCATTTTACAGAGGAAAACTTTACTCTTACTTAGAAACATGTATGAACATATACACACCTATGTATACAATGTATATATTGACCTTCATACACATATCTTAGATATTATGTATTTTAATTGAAACATGTAACTTAGTACTTTTAATACAGTGCTGAAAGTAGAAGAATGTGCATGTAGAAGGATGTATACATTAAGAGCTATCCTTCCATCATCTCTTTACTGTCCATCCAGCTATTTTTTGTCTTTTAAATGTTATATTAGTGTATTCCAACCTGAATGGATATAACAATATGGAGACAAGCAGGGTCATGGTAGTGTTGATGGAAGGTTTTGGTTTTATACGTGATGGGATTTTTTTGACAAACTCTAGTTGGAAGAAAACTAACTGAAAAGTAATTTGCCAAAAGTGGCAGATCTGTGATTATGTGTTTTTAAAAATTTTGGTTTCACATCAGAAACTCTAAGTCATTACTTTGTTTCATCAAGATGCCATAATGATGGTAATATTTTTTGATTATTTTATTGAATATATACATTACTATCAAAATTATAAACTCTGTGAAGAAAAAGACTTAGAAATAAGCTTAGAAGTAAGAATACATTTTTTTTTAGGTCAGAGCAGTAGGAATCTGCAATAAAAAGCCCTTGAGATATTCAAAACGATGAAAAGGAAAAAAAAGGAATTATATAGTTTATATCTCTGTCTACTTATGTCTCTGACTGCGTATTTAATGCTTTTTCTTTAAAAAAAAAGCATAATGTTTTGTAACAGATACCTTGGGGACAAAAAAAACGGTAGCATTAAAAACTTATTGTACTGTAATTCATGATTGATGTCATAGAGCCTAGTGAAAGAGTTGCAAACCTCATAGAAGATGCTTCAAGTCCAGATTCATTTTTCATTTGTTCCTTTAACTCTTTTTTTGATGGCTGACAAATATTCCACAAAATTCGAGGCTACAATATCCATCTGCATCATCAATTCTTTTAATTTTCCATTAATTTCCAGTGAATTGTAACATTATAACTATATAACTATTTAAAGAGTTAAATATATGGAATAGCTTTTTTTGCCTTGTAAATACTTCAGTGTACATCTATATATTCTAAAGGTGTATACAGTTATGAAAACATATGGGTTTTTTTAAAAGAGAAAACTACTCTTCAGGGTAAGAGCACTGGAAAACATAAAAAGTAGGTTTCTAATTTTATCTTTTAAATATTAAATAAGCTAAAGTGCCTCATTACCCAAGACATGAATGTAATAAGAAGAAAAAGATAATTATTTGCTTTTATGATGATTGTGGTGGCCAAGTAGAATAACTATAAAATTTATAATTTAGAAATCATTCTAATGTCATAAAGTTGTGTCTTTTTTTTAGATTACTTTAGCAGACAGCATAAAATGCATTTGTATTGAAAAACATTTATGTTTCATAATTTCAAGCTAACTACAGTATTCTTTAACCAAACTAACTATAGTTATTCTCTTCTTTAATGGTGTACATGGATTTGAACAAATTTCTTTGGTACAGAATGTGGTCTTACATTCTTTTTGCTGCTTTGGCAGTGAGAGCACAGATTAAGCATACTGTAATTCATGATTGATGTCATAGAGCCTAGTGAAAGAGTTGAAGAGCATGAAGGTGAAATAGTTCACATTGCAGGGTAAGTATTCTTTGCTTCTACATTTTTACATTTCTACTCATATGCAGAATGAGCTGCACACATAGGCTGATAGGTTGATAGTATAATATGGGTGCATCAAATGACCACTGAACAAGACTCCAAAAGCAATTATAGCAACAACAAAAATAAATAAATGGGACATGATCAAATTAAAAAACTTCTGCACAGCCAAGGAAACAATGATTAGAGTGAATGGACAACCTATAGAATGGGAGAAAATATTTGCATGCCATACATCTGATAAAGGGCTGATAACTAGAATCTATATAGAACTCAGGAAAATCAGCAAGAAAAATCAATCAACCCCATTAAAAGTGGGCAAAGGACATGAACAGAAACTTTTCAAAAGAAGATAGACTTATGGCCAACAAACATATGAAAAAATACTCAACATCTCTAATCATCAGGGAAATGCCAATCAAAACCACAATGAGATATCACTTAACTCCAGTGAGAAAGTCTTTTATCAAAAAGTCCCAAAACAACAAATGTTGGTGTGGATGCGGAGAGATGGGAACACTCATACTCTGCTGATGGGACTGCAAACCCATACAAATTCTATGGAAAGTAATATTGAGATACCTCAAAGAAGTAAAAGTAGAACTCCCATTTGATCCTGCAATCCCACTACTGGATATCTACACAAGGGAAAAAAAGACAATCTATAAAAAAGACATCTGCACTCAAATGTTTATAGCAGTACAATTCACAATTGCAAAGATGTAGAATCAACCCAAGTGCCCATCAGTACATGAGTGGATTAATAAAATGTGGTATGTGTATACCATCAAGTACTACTGAGCCATAAAAAAATGGTGAACCTACTTATCGTATTATCCTGGATGGAGCTGGAACCCATTCTTCTAAGTGAAGTATCACAAGAATGGGAAAAGCAAGCACCACCTGTACTCACCATTAAATTGGTATTAATCGGTCAACACTAATGTGCACATATGGCAAGTAACATTCACAGAGTGTCGTGCAAGTGGGAGAGGGGAGGAAGGGATGGGTAAATTCACACCTAACTGCTGCCATGCGTGGTGTCTGGGGGATGGACATGCTTGTAGCTCTGACTTGGGTGGTTGCAAAGGCAATTTATGTAACCAAAGCATCTGTACCCCTGCAACACTCTGAAACAACCAAACAAAAAAAATGTATATGGAATGAAAATGGTAGTCTCGAAAATCAGTTATCATATTTCCTTGTAGCCACACATACTCTTGCTTCTCTTCTCTCTCACCAACTAAAGACTCTCATTCTATGTGTCTTTGGTGTGAAGATGGAGATATGAATACCTACCTGACTGTGTTCTGATGAGAATTAGATTAAATAAGATATATCTCAAAAACTCCTAATGAGCTCTTAGAACACCATTATGCGGGGGGGTGGGGGGTGGAATCATGTAGCATTGTGTTTGGCACAGTATGTAATGTCATGTCATGTTCAACAAACACTTCCCCCTTCACTCAATTTCTTCTTTACCTCCCCTAACTGCTACATGAAACAAAACTGTCATTTTTCCTCATGTTTGTGGTCAAAGCATATGTTCAGCTAGGGATCCAGTGCTGTTATTTTTTTATTTACAAAGAAACTGTTTAAGAATATATCTACATATGTTGCATTAAACCCTAAGCTGATTTCTATAAAATACTAGATTACTTAGTTTTACTCTCTGTTATCACTTATATAATTTAGAAAATTGAGGTGATATTTGTTAGGCATATCTTACATGAAAACATTTAATATACGTTGCTTGGTAATTCAAGTGAATTATCAGCCTTTTATAGAATAATAAAGAACTCTCATTAAATAATGGGCAGTCTTCATATCCCGTGACATATTTTCAAATGTGACCATCTGTTCTTAGAAATCATTGTTGTAGCATACAATATATGTGTTAAATTACATCCTTTGAAACTCTGTGAAAATCAAGTATATGGCCCCTTTTAGAAATAGCCAACATACTTTTTAAGTATAAGGAAAATTTTATGCATAACCAAAATTATAGCCATGTTAAGTAGTAAATATTTTTCAAATTCCTAAAGCATTTGTGTAGATTGTTTTGTAATTATGCACTATATTACTTTTCCAATTACATAATTATTTTATTTATATAAAACCATTCACAAATTGTTTTTAATGTAACCTCTAAGAAGAATAGACTCAAAAGTAAGCTTTGTAAGTATATGCCTGCTGTGTTTAATAGTAAATTCTTACTATTTGAATCATGCTTAGCAGATAATGGGCACTCAGTTAATATTTGTTGAATAAATAAAATGCTGAAAGATATATGTTGATTGCTATAGATTAGCTATTAAAATTATTACATATAGTATATTTATAATTCTGCAATGATTACATAACCATTTATTATTTCATAACCTCAGGCTCTTCAAAGAAAGCCAACTCTCAATTATTTACACTGATGGAAAAGAGTTTAATAACATGTTTTAAGCTTACTTGTCTTACATTTACTTCAAAAATAATAATAAAGCTAAATTATGATGATCTCAATCAATAAGGAAAATTATGAAAGACTAGTTATTTTCTATGTTCTAGAAAACGGAGTCTTAAATCCTATTTAATCTCAGAACAACCTTATTAATATTTTAATTTTACAAATGAGGAAATAAAATTGCCCAGGGTCACATAGCTAAAAGTGACAAAACTGAGACTCATCCAATCCATCTTATTCCAACCCTATGCTCTTAACTACTAGACTATATCATTTGTTCTTTGTTCTTTTTCCCTTCACTTCCCTTTGAACAACCTAACATTTGGGGATTCTATGATAGTAGAATGATAACTCTCACTATTTTAGCAAAAAATTACTCAGATGCACTGAAAAATGAGATGATTAAAGTGGAGCAGACCAAATAAACAACCTGAAGAGTCTAGTATATTATCCATTGCTCAAATACATACTCTACAGTAAGAACAAAGAGGTATTATGTAAAAATGATCTTCAGGGGAAAAACAAATTATAAGTTGCATTGATCTGGAGAGGGTATACACATATAAGAAAATTGTGGCAAGTAAAATGCTCCATGTAACTAATGTTATAGAAATAAAACTGGAACAAAAGTGGCATAAAAACCATCTTTTTCTTCTTCCATTAGTGATTATTGATTTTTTTTAAATATGATTTATATCAGTGGATCCAATATTCCTGCCTCAACTAAAGCAGTTTTTTAAAAACGTACAAATACTTGTGTACAACAAATATAGCTCTGAGTGTATTGAGTCCCCATCAAGTTATTATCAGTAAAATGTTTTGCAACAAGAGAATTAATATGGTATATAAATTGATACACCTCTGTTTTAGTACTTTTTGTGTTGGGATTTTGCTGGATTGCAAGCCATGCCCAATCATTCATTCTTTTTTACTATTTCTTAATAATGTAAATTTCAATACCAGGAGTTCAACATTCCTGGTATATAGTTAAGACCTATGCACATAATTGGAAGACACATTTACCAAACCTCTCTGATTAAACAGTCTTCAGGGATCTACTGTTAAAAAAAAAAAAAAAAAAAAAAAAGACAACATGTATTTGTTCTCCTAACAACTTTCTAAAACTTGTTAAAAACTACTTTGATTGGTACCATATGACAAAATCTTGACTGTATTTCAAATTTTCAGTGGTCTCATAATTTTCATAGCTTTCACCTTGCCGATTCCATGTTCTTTTTATAACATTTAATGAAGTTTCAAACATTTTTAGAGAAAAAACTTTTAAAAAAGTTCGATCTATTTGTTAATTCTCATCCAGTCAAGCAAAAAGCTATTACATTTAAATGATTGTTTTTAAAGTTGATGCTAGATAAAAATTGTCCACCAGTAAAATGTGCAGGTGTTTTAACAGCTTAAAATACAGCTGGCTAACATGCCGTGGTAAACATCATTTTTCTTTTTGGAGAAAACAATTTATTTGATAATTATAAAGCTGTTCTTAATGGCCAAATCTTTGGAGCTAGGCTGGTTTGCTTTTGTTGGGTTCTGCCACCCACTCTATGATGTCAGGCATGATATTGGATCACTAAATCTCAGTTTCCCTTTCAGTGAAATGTGTAGTAATTATTTCTCAGGGTTGTTGTGATAATCAAATGAGATAATGTATATGAAATTCTTGACAGTGCCCATCATATTGAGAGCTCAGTACATTGAGCTTATATTAATGTTGTATTATAAAGATATCAGTTTAGTAAGCAGTACCAAAACTCTGTAGACTTTTATTCTTCTTATGCAAGTTTGTCTTAACATTTTATATATTTAACACTTTTGGAGCCAAAAAACACGAAATGTGTGTTCCTATTTTGGTAGCATTCTGAATTTGAACTATAAAGCAGTACTGAAATTGTCATCATGAAGGTAAATTGCCATTGCCCATTGCCATGAGAATTGTTCTTATTGTAATATATGGCATTAACACCCTCATAATTCAAAGATAACACTACAGTTGTTGATGACTATCATCTCTTTTATGAGGTAACATCTGGAAAAATCTGTGTGAATGCACTAGGAGCAAAAATATTGTCTGCACATAACCATTAAAAAATAATTGTTTGATTTGGTTTGTGGCATCTGGTGTAATTTGCAAAGTAGGTTTATATTTCTGAATCAAATTTTTTAAATTATGAAATATTTTTAACATATTGAAAGATAATCAAAATAATGTAACATATCCCCATGGAATTCCCAACCACATTTAATTAATATTACATTACAGTTTCATTGAAGCTCCTTTTTACCTAAGTTGGCAAGTTCCTGTTTATATTTTTATGCTTTTATTTCACCTATATTCATCCATAAACATAGTATTCCTTAATGACATGGGCATGTTGTGCCTTACTTATATCACATGTATCCCATAAATATGTGCAAATATTGTATATCAATAAAAAATCTGACTATACAATTATATATAGATTCCTATATTTACTTGTTCAATTTTTTACCTTTCACTTTTTAGATTTAGAAATTTATCTGAAATCTATTTATAAAGAGTGAGGTAAGTTTCAAATGTTACTTTTTTCTGTATTCAACTTACTGTCCCAACATATTTAGTAAATAATACATTGCTTCATCACTGGTTTATAATGTCTACACTGTCTCATTCCAAGTTACCACATATGCATGATCTATTTCTGAGCTTTCTCTTCTTTTGTGTTTATCCCTAAATAAAGTCAAAGACATTAATCATCAAAGCATCGTAATGTCTTGATATTAAATAGGGGAAACTCCACATTTCTGATCTTAATCTTAAACATTTTCTTAGCTACTCTTGACTCTTCATATGTCAATATGAATTTAAGCATGTATATACATGTACACACAAACCACAAACTTTTTACAATTTTTATTGAATTTGCAATGTATTAACAGATTAATCCAGGAAAGGCTGCATTTTTCTGATACTGAGTCATTGTATTTAGGAAAATTGCTATATTTCTTCATTCAAAATATTCTATATTAAATTATTTCATATTTTTACAACTCCAGCTAACTTACAGATTAAGAGAGCCCTTAAAATTTTTTTTGTGTTTTCTAATTAGTAGTCATCATTGTGACTTTTTATCAGCAACAATGGATATAAGATGATAGAAATATTTTGAAAGTACTAATAGTAAAAAAATTAGTCTATAAAGCTGTTAATATATATACTATATGTATACACTATAAAATTTCAAACTCAATCTTTTAAAAAGGAGAGCCAATTTATCAAATAAAAACTAATCTATATATTCACCATCAGATCTTCATTAAAGAAAATTTTGAAATAATAAAAATATTGATTACAGATGGAAATTATTAATTTCAAGAACAAATAAAAGGATTAAAATGTTTAAAAAAACAAATAAATATTGACTATGTAAGAAAAATTACATCTTATGGGATTAAAAATAATATAGAATTTAAATACAAATATAAATTTATGTAAAAACCAGTAGCATATGCATCAAAGGAGAGGACTGGTGGTTAGACTTTATATGTTCTAATAGTCTAAAGTCCTATTTTTCAAAAAGCACATACAGATATTAACTTTAGACTTTGATAAATTAAGTATGCTAATTTAAATTTAATTGACAAATTAGACTTTAATAAGTTAGAGAGACAAAGAATAGAAACAGGGTATAATTTCTAAACTAGGAGAAAGCAAAGTATGAAAAGTGAAAAACAAAATTTTTTGGCAGATTTAATAAAGAGGAAAGAAACAGACAGACCATGAAGAACAAATCAAAAAACAGGATAGGGTAGTAGGAATTAAATCCACATATATCAACAATTACGATAATTATCAATGGACTAATTTAAAAGACAAATATTATAAGGTAAAATGAAGTAGATATAGGACAAAAATTCTAAAAAGAAAACACCATCAGTTATGTTAACATATGAGTAGTATGACACTAGGCATAAAAACAGTCTACTAGAGACAGGTTACTTCATAATGATCAAAGCTTCAATACACTTATAAGTTGTAATGATTTCTTTTTGCTCTGCACCCAACTGCAGAATAAACATTCTTTTCAAACACATGAAATCATTTAGAAAAAACCATCAAAAAAGACTCTAAAGCAAATAAATCCTACTTCAAAAAACTGTAAGCATACAGATATTTTTTTTCTGACCTCACTGTATATTATCTATAAAGCAATAAGAAACATGTTTTATATAACCAATGCTTTAAGGAAGAAATCATAATGTATATTAGAAAAATATTTATAATTTAATGATAATAAAAATACCATATATTAAAACTTAAGAATGTAGTTAAAGCAATATTTGGAAATCAACTTAGCACATATTAATAAATAAGGTAGCCATAAAATTTAATGAGCCAAGCAAGTATTTTAAAAAACAGGTAAAAGAAAATAAAAATAGTCCCAAAGAAAATAGAAGAAAAGAAGAATAATGGAATCATAAAATAGAAATATTCAAGAATAAGCCTGGGGAAAAAAAGAGCTTGAAGTTAATTCATTAAAAAAAAAAGGTAATAAGTTTGGCAAACCTCTGATTTAAATAATCAAGGAAAAAGAGAAAACTCACAAATTAACAAAACTCACAAAGGAGATCAAATTATATATAATGAGTATATTATAAACAATTTCATATCAATAAATGTGAAAATTTCCAAATAATTAAATGGAAAAATTTCCAGAAAAATGTAATGCAACAAAATTGGCTCAAGAACTAAAAACACAAGTGACCCTAAAGCTATTAAAGAGACATCACAAATCATCACCTTATTTTTCAGCTGAGAAAAATTCTAGATCCTAATGACCTCACCAGTATTCAAGGAACAAATGCCAATGCTTACAACAAACAATTCCAGAGTATAGACAAGGCAGAGCTATTCAAGGATTCATTTTCGAAGCTACATGAGTTGGATGTTGAAATCTGACTAGCAGTGTATGAAAGCTAAATTACTGAACACTTTCACTTGTAGGCACAGATACAAAAAATCCTAAACAGTGAAGAATAATAATTTTTCAAAAGAAAATACACCATGGAAAAGTTAACGTTTATCCCAAGAACACAAGGTAATTTAGTTTAAAAATCGATGAATGAACTCATCACAAGAACAGATTAAAGGAGAAAGTGATCGTTCTTCAACTTGGAGTTATTTTGGGACCAGGTAGAACCATTCAGGTGAAGAGTTCTTTAAGTTGAACTGCTGGTAAAGAATTATTCTTGCTGATTCAAACTGCTGTTGTCTGCCTCTGCCGTTGTTCTCAAAAACTCCCAAGTAAGGTGTATTGTGAAAGCTTTGATTAATTTCTTTAGCAATTGCTGCTTTAAATTGCTCTCACTTAAGCATCTTTCAAATCGAATGGATTAGAAATCTTGATAAAACAAAAAGGAAAATTCTTCAAAATAAGTAGAGGAAAAGGTAGAAGAGTGCCCTGGTGAGCACCCAGTGAGGAAATCCTGCTAGTATTTTACTTTTACATGGATTTCTATTTTATTTTTTTATAAAGACATGTTTTGAAAAGCATCCTTAAATGGAAAGCACATTTTTTGTTTTGGTCAGTACAGTCTATAAGCTTGCTCTGGATATAAAATCCCATCGATTTTACAAGGGATTGTATGTTTGAATCAATTCAGTAGCATCCAAATCAACATAAATAATAGGTAATTTTCATACTCCATCTTCATAGTACATTATTTCCCAAGAATTTTAATTAACTTTATATAATCTCATGGAATTTTACAATGGAGCCTACAATTTCGTTGTATGAAAGTGCATAATTACTAAAGTATTTTTTCTTTTAATACTTTCCTTCTCTCTTCAGAGTTTCAAAACAAATGTCCCATCACCTGCTTTTTATTCTTAATGTATTTGTTTCAAATGAATAGTGTTTTTAAGATCTTCATTGTTTTCCTTCTCTCACTCTTTTCTAATTTCTTGTGATTTCTATGCTGTCAAATCTCTCTCTTGTGAGTTTTATCAAGACAGTGTGATTTCCAGAGAAAAGGATGAATTTAGACATTAGGCAGGACTTCAAATGATTTTATTTGCCACTCATAAGCTATAAGTCATTAAGGAAAGGAAGAAAATTAGTTTTTTTCCTTGACAATAAAATAAGAATAGAGGTGCCTTTACTGGACCTTTGTGAAGATTAAATGAGATAAACGTGCTTGGGTAGGTTTTCACTGGTTACCAATATAGATGCGGTCATACATCTGGTAAAGTTACTCCATTTACTAACCAGACTCTGAAACTCTAACCTCAAGGAGGTATCTTAAAGATTATTCTCCTAGAAATCAAGACATTCTCAGATAAACAAAGGTTGAGGGAATTCACCAAGACAAGACCAGCCCTGCAAGAAGTACTCAAAAGAGAGTTACACACGGACCAGCACAAGAAAGATCCACGAATGTAAAACTACTCAAGAGCTAAAGATCAAATTCCAGATACCACAATGGCTCAGGAGAGAAAACATTGCAATGAAGTTCTACCCAACAAGCTGAACAAAAAACCGTCTCACTTATCAGTTTTCTCAATAAATGTGAATGGCTTGAATTCCCCGCTCAAGAGACATAGACTGTCCCAATGGATAAAAAAGCACAAGCCAATTATCTGCTGTCTCCAAGAAACCCACCTAACGAGCAAAGATGCATTTAGACTGAAAGTAAAAGGATGGAAATCGGTATTTCAAGCAAACGGTAACGAAAAGAAAGCTGGTGTGGCAATCTTAATTTCCAATAACTTAGCTTTCAAACCAACAAAAATAATAAAAGACAAAAATGGCTACTACATACTGGTCAAGGGCACAATTCAACAAGAAGCCATGACTATACTCAATATATATGCACCCAACCTAGGTGCACCTAGATTCATAAAGCAAACCCTACTAGATCTGAACCAGATGATAGATAATAATACTGTAATAGCTGGAGACTTTAACACCCCACTGACAGTACAGGACAGATCCTCTAAACAGAAAATAAACAAAGACATAATGGACCTAAATAGAATGCTAGAACAAATGGGCATGGCTGACATCTATAGGACATTCTACCCAAAGTCCACAGAATATACATTCTTCTCATCAGCTCATGGGACATTCTCTAAGATTGACCATGTCCTAGGACATAAATCATGTCTTCAAAAATTCAAAAAAATAGAAATTATACCATGCATCTTCTCAGATCACAGCGGAATAAAAGTAACAATGATCACAAACAGAAACCCTCACTCTTACTCAAAGTCATGGAAGCTAAATAACCTTCTCCTGAATAATTATTCTATAAAAGAAGAAATCAAGATGGAAATCAAAAATTTCTTTGAATTAAATGACAATGGAGATACAACTTATCAAAATCTATGGGATGCAGCTAAAGCAGTCCTGAGAGGAAAATTCATATCCATAAATGCCTATATCAAAAAGACAGAAAACATGCAAATAGACAACCTAACGAATAGACGCAAAGAGCTGGAGAAAGAAGAACAGAACGATCCCAAACCCAGCAGAAGGCGAGAAATTACTAAGATCAAATCAGAACTAAATGAAAAGGACAACAAAGAAACTATAAGGGAAATTAATAAAACAAAAAGTTGGTTCTTTGAAAAGATAAACAAAATAGACACACCTCTGGCTAGACTAACCAAGAGCACAAAAGTAAAATCTCTAATAACCTCCATTAGGAACATGAAAGGAGAAATCACAACCGATGCTACAGAGATACAAGATATCATCTATGAATTCTACAAAAATCTTTATGCACACAAACTGGAGAACGTGGAGGAAATGGACAAATTTTTAGAGACACATAGTCTTCCCAGGCTCAACCAGGAAGAAATAGAGTACCTGAACAGACCAATATCAAGAACTGAAATCGAAACAGCAATAAAAAACCTTCCCAAAAAGAAAAGCCCTGGTCCAGATGGGTTCACACCTGAATTTTACCATACATACAAAGAAGAACTGGTGCCCATCCTACATAAACTATTCTCCAATATTGAGAAGGATGGAGTTCTCCCCAACACGTTCTACCAAGCCAATATAACATTAATACCAAAGCCTGGAAAGGACTCAACAAAAATAGAGAACTACAGACCAATTTCCCTCATGAATATAGATGCAAAAATTTTCAATAAAATACTAGCAAATCGAATCCAAGTACTTATCAAAAAAGTAATCCACCACGACCAAGTGGGCTTCATCCCCGAGATGCAGGGGTGGTTCAACATACGTAAATCTATAAATGTAATTCACCACATAAATAGAAGCAAAAACAAAAATCATATGATACTCTCATTAGATGCAGAAAAAGCATTTGACAAAATTCAACACCCTTTTATGATAAAAACGCTTAACAAAATAGGCATTGATGGAACCTACCTAAAAATTATACAAGCCATATATGACAAACCCACAGCCAACATCATACTGAATGGGGAAAAACTGAAAGCACTCCCACTTAGAACTGGAACCAGACAGGGCTGCCCATTGTCTCCATTACTTTTCAACATAGTATTGGAAGTCCTTGCGAGAGCTATCAGGCAAGAGAGCAGAATCAAGGGAGTCCAAATAGGGAAGGAAGAGATCAAACTCTCACTTTTTACTGATGATATGATGTTATATCTGGAAAACCCCCAGGATTCAACCAAGAGACTCCTGGAATTGATTAACGAATACAGCAAAGTCTCAGGCTACAAAATTAATATACACAAATCAGAGGCATTTATATATGCCAATAACAGTCAATCGGAAAACCAAATTAAAGACTCAATACCCTTCAAAATAGCAACAAAGAAAATAAAATATCTAGGTATATATCTAACTAAAGAGGTAAAGGACCTCTATAAGGAAAACTATGAAACACTGAGAAAAGAAATAGCAGAACTTGCAAATAGATGGAAAAATATACCATGCTCGTGGATCGGAAGAATCAACATTGTTAAAATGTCTATACTACCCAAAGTGATCTACAGATTCAATGCAATCCCTATTAAATTACCAACATCATTCTTTACAGACATAGAGAAAATAATTATACACTTTGTATGGAATCAAAGAAGACCCCGTATAGCAAAAGCAATTTTAAGCAACAAAAACAAAATGGGAGGTATTAATTTGCCAGACCTCAAACTATACTACAAGGCCGTGGTTCTTAAAACAGCCTGGTATTGGCACAAGTGCAGGGACACAGACCAGTGGAACACAACAGAAAATCCAAATATAGAACCATCCTCATATAGTCACCTAATTTTTGACAAAGCGGGAAAGAATATACTCTGGGGACAAGAATCCCTATTCAACAAATGGTGCTGGGAGAATTGGTTAGCCACTTGTAAAAGACTGAAACAGGACCCACAGCTTTCACCTCTCACAAAAATCAAATCACGGTGGATAACAGACTTAAACCTTAGGCGTGATACAATCAGAATTCTAGAAGAAAATGTAGGAAAGACTCTTACAGACATTGGCCTAGGCAAAGAATTTATGAAGAAGACCCCCAAGGCAATCACAGCAGCAACAAAAATAAATGAATGGGACATGATTAAACTAAAAAGCTTCTGCACAGCCAAAGAAACAGTCCAGAGAATAAACAGATCACCTACAGAATGGGAAAAAATTTTTGCATACTACACATCAGATAAAGGACTGATAACAAGAATCTATTTAGAACTCAGGAAAATCAGCAAGAAAAAATCAAGCAACCCTATCAAAAAGTGGGCAAAGGACATGAATAGAAATTTTTCAAAAGAAGATATAAAAATGGCTAACAAACATATGAAAAAGTGTTCAACATCTCTAATCATCAGGGAAATGCAAATCAAAACCACAATGAGATATCACTTAACCCCAGTGAGAATGGCCTTTATCAAAAAAACCCAAAACAACACATGTTGGCGTGGGTGTGGAGAGACAGGAACACTAATACACTGCTGGTGGGACTGCAAACTAGTGCAACCCCTGTGGAAAGCATTATGGAGGTATCTTAAACAGATTCAAGTAGATCTGCCATTTGACCCAGCAATCCCATTACTGGGCATATACCCAAAGGAAAAAAGGTCATTCTGTAACAAAGGCACGTGTACCCAAATGTTTATAGCAGCACAATTCACAATAGCAAAGATGTGGAAACAACCCAAATGCCCATCAATACATGATTGGATTAGTAAACTGTGGTATATGTATACCATGGAATATTACTCAGCTATAAGGAATGATGAAGATACGACATCTCTATGGTTCTCCTGGAGAGAGTTGGAACCCATTATATTAAGTGAAGTATCCCAAGAATGGAAAAACAAGCATCACATGTACTCACCAGAAAATTGGTTTCCCTGATCATCACCTAAATACAAATCTGGGAATGACACCAATTGGACATCAGACTGAGGTGGGGGGTGGGGGAGGGGATGGGGGGTATGCCTACACAATGAGTGCATTGCGCACCGTTTGGGGAGTGGTTACACTTGAAGGTGCTGACTCGGGAAAGGGGGGGTGGGGAAAAAAATATGAAACTATTGTTTTTAACTTGCACTGTTCACTTAATAATTTATCATGAATATTTCCCATATTATTTCATATCATTGTACAAGAAATAATGTATACATTATGAGGACATACTGTATCTAACAAGATACACTGTTAGACTCTTTGATTCTGTAAAATTAAATTGAAAAAAAAAATAAATAAATAAATAAATAAATAAATAAAATAAAAAAAAAATAAAAATACTGTAGACTTAATGTTAAGCCAAATTAAAATTCTTTAAGTCAAAGTAAAATTACTTGAAGTTTGAACATTTAAGCAGTATGGTTCAGTAGAAGCTAATGAAAATATCATTTGTTACAGATAAAAATTTAGATTTCATTTTTTAAAAAAATCCACCATTGAATTTTTTACATTGTATATACTTACTTTATACAACATGATGTTTTGATATACATATACATAGTGAAGTGGTTACTACAATCAAGTGATTAACATATCCATTGCCTTACATGGTTACCTTTTTTGTAATAAGAGTAAATTTGCAATTATATGGGATGCATAAGCCTAGATTTTATGTACAGTGGGTTCTCTGTATCTGCCAGCACCATATCTGTGGATTCAACCAACCATGTATTAAAAACATTTAAAAAGAACAATAAAAATAACAATACCACAATAAAAATAATATAAATAACCAATATAGTATAGCAACTAATTATACAGAATTTGCATTGTATTAGGTATTATATGTAATCTAGAGATTATTTAAAGTATACAGGAGGATGTGTATAAGTTATATGTAACTACTATGACATTTTATATAAGGGACCTGGGCATTGCAGATTTTGGTATCCTCTGGGGTACTAGAACAAATCCCCAAGGATACCAAGGGACAACTGTACAACATGAGGACAATAGTTAATAATATATTATATACTGAAAATTTGCTAAGATAGTAGATTTTAGGTGCTGTCATCCTTTGCATCTTTTACAAATGAATTTCATTGGTTTATGGAGTTGTCGAAAAAGTAATACTCATGAATAAGAAATACAATAACATTATGTTCCAAGATATAACACCTCATCTTCATAAGCTTACAATGTCATTGAGTATAGAACATGGCTATTCAGCAAATGATAATGAGAAATCTTTATCAATAAACATTTCTGTGTATCGTTAGAAAAAAAAAAAAAAAAAGATTATTCTCCTAGTCATGAATGATTTCTAAGTAAAGAAATTATTGCAAACCAGTGCCATTCCTCTAAGAGCAGTCCAAAAGTCTGGTTTTTGTGTATCTAAAACAAAATGTTAAAAACATAATTTACAAGGTCTCCAATTTATTTGATTCAATCTTCTTTTGGCTAATCCCTATATATAGGTCTTCAAAACACATTACCTGCCTATACAAATAGTTCTTTTCAAAGCACTATTGCTATAATTTTCTTCTTTCCATGCTTGTGTGCTTAGCAATTTCACTTTTTAAGTTTGTTTCTCTATTCTTTCATATTTAATAACTCTATTATATAATTATGATTTTTGCTTTTACTGCCAACTTCTGTAATAACTTTATCTACTTTCTTACAATGCCCATGTTTTTTTCCTACTACCTTTTCTCTGTCTTCAATACTCATAATTTGCTTTTTCAGTTTATCTTTTCAAATTGCTAATATTTATATGTGCTGCTCTGCATACAGTAGGTTTTCAGCAAAAATATTAACTAATGAGTGGATATGAAACTTTTC
This sequence comes from Eulemur rufifrons, assembly GCF_041146395.1. NCBI lineage: Eukaryota > Metazoa > Chordata > Mammalia > Primates > Lemuridae > Eulemur > Eulemur rufifrons. Next base: position 25,391,669 of record NC_090997.1, on the reverse strand, counting down.
AGAATAAGGTACTACTGTGATATTAATATTTTGAAGGTTATTAGATGCCAAGCACTATTCTGTTTTACATAAATTGCAAGATATCTACTCTCATTATAACCATTTTTCAGATAAGAAAACTGAGGCAAAGAGAGGCTAAGAACTTGCCCAAGTAGGTAGATGGTAAATCTGTGATTCAAACCGAAGAATTTTGAGTTTGGAAACCCCACTATTAACAGCTTTAGCCTATTGTATCTCTAATTTATCTTCACCATTTTTATGTGTATCTTGGATTTAATATATAAAAACATATTAAGGAAAAATTTTGTGTGCATCTTTTCAAGCATCATGATATATGATTTCTATAAATGTAATCAATGACCATTTCACTTTCCAGGAATGACATATTCTGTATAAACCAGTCAGTTTGGTTTCAGTAAAACTTGTAATTGAAAATTATCCTTTTAAAATCAGCCCTCTAGCTTAAGAAAGAAACAAAAAACTTGTGAGTTTTCAGTTTAAATAAAATTAGCCTATCTGAATCTACTCTGTAATAGAATTTTATTTAATTAGATATGTGCTGCCTATCTTTAAGAACAAGGGAATATTACATTTGCATAAAATATGCAAAATGCTTTTAAAAAAGCCAAATAAGAATATCTGTGAGATACTACATAAATGTCTCACAATCAGATGTCAAATGTATGCCAACAAATTGTTTTTATGCATATTTTGCATGATAAAATAAAGCAATATTTGAGCTCCAGCTGGAAGAAAAACTATTCTCCCACTCTCATTAAAATACAATGGTGTTACACAAAATGATTTGTTTCAAATGATGATAAGCCTAGAAATAATCACCACTGAAATCTCATCTAACAGCTATGAGTAGTAAAATTTTTCAATAATTTGTGTTCCCTGATATTTCTTTCTTTAGTCATTGATGACACAGGCCAGAGTCAAAAGCACACCAATATTTCAGACCATGAAAATGGCTGAGTAAGATTTTCTTTACCAACAGTATTTAACAGAGGATTTTGTTTTGTAATACTTATGAGATCACTCTTTTGTCCATATCTGTAAATTGGAAACTACTCAAATTATTGTCCATCATTGATTTGAGATACATTTAGGAAAAAATTATTTCCAACAAATGTATTAATTCAATTTCACTAAAATATATCACTTAGCTAAGGCATTAGAATGCTTCTAGCAATGATGTATGATGTATGGTACACACCTCTGTGGTGTTCTTCAGAACTACTCATAAAGTAGCTTTTTAGAGGCATGTAGTTTTAGAGAGCAGACTGACTTTGCAGGTTTCCTGAGCTGAGCTGAGATTATTGTAAACTGTTAGTGTTAAAATCCAGTCTGCTTTTCAAAACTTATCTGTAACAGTAGCATTAAACTGTCATTTCCATGGAAGAAGAGAATAACTTTCCCAAATGAATCTGATTGGAAGACAGCAGGAAATACGCAATTCTTCAAATTGGCATTGTCTGGAACACAGGTTAAGACCTTGACATTGGTGAAGAATACCAGGGCTTTTTGGATTCATAGTAAGTCCAAGCATTTTACAAAGTAAAATATAACAACAACAACTACAACAACAAAAACTTCAATAAAGGGAAGGATGAAGTGCTTAATATGAAACATTTAACATTTGTTTAATGAGAGGCATAGGTAAGCCTGAGTAATCACTTTCTAAAGAAAATTACTCTGTGGTTTTCATCTGTAATAAAAAACCACAAGAGTTAAAATGTATAAATTATTCACAGTCTAGAATAGTATTTGTCATGTAATATTCTCAGAAATTATAAGCAGATTGAAACTGTGATCATGGTAATGTCATAAATAATTTCATTCACAATTTTATATTAAATAGAGATGGATACCCTTTGGCAATGAATTTTATTTCTAGAAATCTGTACTAAGGAGATAATGAGAGATGAGGTCGAAGATTTATGTACACAGATGTTCATTACAGCATTATTTATAGTAGCCAAATGTTGAAACCAAACTAAATATCTAACAAAAAGGACCTGGTAAAGTAAATCATTGTACATTCCAAACTACACAATAACTCTATACACCAAAATGGCATACTTTTAAGAATATTTAAGAATAAAGAAAATAACTTGCTTAATATAATATCATATATAATGTATGTTTTATATACAGATATTTATGAAAAGAAAAATATGGGAAGTAAAAATTTTTTTTAAATTTATAGTCTTAATTTATTTGTCTTAATCTCATAATTTTAAATTATGAGATTAAGACAAAACAAAAATAATTTCCTACCCCTGTGTTAGACAATTTTGTGACAAAGCATGCATTCCTGGGTGTGTGTCTGTGTGTGTGTGTGTGTGTGTGTGTATGAATGTATGAATGCGTTTGCTAAGCAATGCTGAGAACCAGCAAAAAGATCTAAGCTATTGTGCCTGCTCCTGGACATTAAGACTGAACCAACTAAACACTTTGCTTACCAAGACTAACTGCTAACTCATAAAGACAGAGAGAGAGAGACAGAGACAAGTGAAAGAGAGAGACACTCTGAGTCTGTGTATGTGTGTCTTGGTTTGATATTAGCCAAGGATATCAAGGATATAGTCAGCAGGAAAACATAATTAGTGGCTATATTTGCCTGAATAAAGTTCATCTGAATAAAACTTAGGATTCTTATTTTTTTTTGTTGAATTGCTCCTTTTGCTATTATATAATGACTATGTTTGTCTTGTTTACCATTGTTTATTTAAAGTATTTTATCTGATATGAGAATGGCTATGCCTGCTGGCTTTTGGTTTCCATTGTGTGGAATTTTTTTTTCCATCCCATTACCTTCAGTCTGTGTGAGTCCTTGTGATTTAGTTGTGTTTCTTGAAGACAGCAAATATTTGGGTTGCGTTTTTTCATCCATTCAGCCAGTCTATGTCTTGTAAGTGGGAAATTCAGACCAGTCACATTGAGTCTTGGTATTAATATGTGGGATGCTGTTATGTTCAACATGTTGTTTTGTTTTCCTCTTATGCTATTGCATGTATAATGCATTTTTTAGCATTTCCTGTAGGGTGGGTCTAGTAGTGACCAATTCCCTTGATGTTTGCTTGTCTGGGAAAGACTTTATTTCTCTTTTATTTATGAAACTTAGTTTAGCAGGATAAAAAATTCTTGACTGGCAGTTAGTCTGTTTAAGGAGACTAAAGATAGGTCCTCATTCCTTTTTGGCTTGTAAGTTTTCCCTTGAGAATTCTGCTATTAGTCTAATGGATTTCCCTTTGTAAGTTACCTGATGTTTTCACCTCACAGTTCATAGGAGTTTCTCCTTCGTGATGTTCTTGTTAGAGACTATGAAATGCCATTTCTGAAGGGCTCAAATATAGCCTTTTTTGCACTAGAATCTTGGTTTGGTTTTGCAGTTGCAAAGGAATCATATGAACATTTAATATGAATTACATAATTTAGATAAATCCAGTTCTCAAAAAGCTATCACAGGTGAATTAAAGCACTTTCCTCTATTCAGAAAATGTGTATTGACCACCAACATGGCAGTACTTGTGCTCAAAGTTGGATATTGGTTACCTATTCCTGCATAATAAACACCACACAATTTCAGTAGCATGTAACAATAAGCATGTGTTTTTTACTTGTGTATATGGATTGTGTATGGTTAGGCTGACCTAGGTTGGGCATAGTTGGATTTATCCAAGGTGGTGGTTGGGGTCCAGATGTCTCTCAACATTGTTGAACTAGATGACTACTCAGACCATATCCTTCTCATGGTGCACGATGGGTGGAGAAGCAGTACACCGCCCACTGCCTCAGCTCGGGTCTGCTGGCAGCCCAGTGCTTTGTTTTCAAGAAACTCCCAGGTCCTGGCTGCAGCAGCTTTTGGGTTCAGGAGGATGGAAAGTTCTCCATCAGCTCGGGAGTCTGCAGTCTTCCCAAGGTGTGGGGGGAGGAGAAACAAAACCCTCACCTACCCTTTCCATGGGAATCCAAGTTTCTTGGGGGTTAATCTGCTGAATTCTTGCTCCTTCTGATTCTGCTCCATAGCTTCTTCCCACAAATTCTCCGGTAGGTTCTGGCACTTTTTCCTCAGAATTACACTTGAGCTGCATTTTTTGTTTTTTGGTTTTTTTTAATCTAAAACTTTTCCTTCTTTCTGAGACTATCTGGCAACCAATGTCTGTAGTCAGACATCTTGCTTCACCTTCCTGTATATATTTTTTAAAACTTATAAAATTGGTACTAACTTTAAAATCCTAATATTGGTAATAATTAAAAACAAAACACATTACTATATGGAAACAAATACATATAAAGTATTCTGTCAATAAACATTTTTTAAGTTGAACCATGTGAATTTATCATTTTGTAGGTAAAAATTTCAGTAGATATTATCAATTTCATGTGGCTCAACCTAATGTGTTCACAAGAAATTATATAAACAGCGTTAAGGTGAAACAGTTCATATTTATATATTTAATTGCATCAAATATTTCTACCATGTATTAGTTAAGGATATACCACATACCATACTACTTTCTAGATTAAATTGATTCATTAAAAAATTGGTATATAATGAACGAGTCATATTTTAAAAGAAAGTACTCTTCCTCATATGTTGAGTTACTTCTCACACATACTGAATTTTTGGTATAGAATTTTTTAATTTACCATTTCAAAATAATTGAAAAGAAACAATCTTCATAAAATTACTGAATGACAGTGCATTTCTTGACAAAGTCATTAAATGAAGTAGATCATATTAAAAGTTATCATCTACTTACTATAATGGTTAGAATAATGAATAATTTTCATATGCTTAATGAGAAGCTATACCCCAGAATATGAGACGAAGATTGCTAAATCACTACAACCCTTTACGGATATGTACGTGTTTTCAACTTTAATAGTTCATATTCCAATAAATCTGAATCCAAATACTAAAGTAATTTTGGGTTGGATGACTATTCTAAAAAAATATTCCTAGCTGGAAAGCTTGTTCTTATTGCTATATTTAATTTCAGGGTTTATTATCCTTTTTTAACTGATTGAAAGAAAACTTACTTAATAGAGCCATTCTAAGGTTTGTTTTCATACTTCTTTAATGAGATTTGAGTGCTGTGATTTAATTGCTTCAATGATTCACATTTTATAATTCAAAAGAGTGATTCCAGATATTATCAAATAATTCTTAGCAACCATTCATAATAATCAAATGTTGTATTTTCCTCCTAATATCACAGCTCAGTAGTTTACATATGATTAACAACAAAGCTCAGGTTTATATATGTAATGGCTATGATTATTAATCTCCTACACATATTATGGTTTTATTTAAAATAAAAATGTAATTAGTTTTGAGGAATAAATACATGTTACATTGTTTTAAAGGAGATAATGGGGTACTAATTTTTTTAATGAATAATCAATCTACTTAATTACATTATTTTCATTTCAGCAAGAAAATAATTTGATTTCATAATTCACATTCACTTGCATAAAACTATCAAGAAAATAAATATTTTTAGGGCATAAAGCACGAACTTCGAAGTCAGGGATTATGTCTTTTTCTTCTTTCATTTTTATTTATTTTTTTCCTTTAATAAATATATAATGAGTGCTTGCTAGATGCAGTGCTAGGAACAAAAGATTCAAAGGAGTTCTCAGCCCTCTGGGGAGGCTGACAAATAGATCATTACAACACAACATGGAAAGTACTGGGCTAGAGGGCTTGCACCTTCTATGAAAGCTGATACATGTGCTGAGCTTAAAGGATGAGTAAAAATCTAACAAACTGGGAGGTATCAGTCTACCATACTTCAAGTTGTACTATAAGGCTATAGTAACTAAAACACTATGGTACTGGCACTAGAACAGAGATATAGACCTTTGGAACAGGACTGAGAATCCAGAGATGAAACCATCTGCATATGGTAATCTAATCTTTGACAAAGCAGACATAAATATACACTGGGGAAAAGAATCTCTTTTCAATAAATGGTGCTGGGGAAACTGGATAACTACATGCAGAAGATTGAAACTGGATCCCCACGTCTCACCCCTTACAAAAATCAGTTAAAGATGGATAACAGACTTGGCATGAAACCTTAAATATCCTAGAAGAAGATGTAGGGAAGACTTTTTCAGGCATCGGCCTCGGCAAAGAATTTTTGACGAAGAACCGCAAAGCAATCACAGCAGCAACAAAAATAAATAAATGGGACCTGATCAAATTAAAAAGCTTTTACACAGCCAAGGAAACTATCATTAGAGCAAATAGCCTACAGAATGGGAGAAAATACTTGCTCTCTACACATCTGATAAAGGGCTCATAACAAGAATCTATCTAGAACTTAACAAAATCAACAAGAAAAAAATCAAACAACCCCATCAATAAACGGGCAAAGGACTTGAACAGAAACTTTTCAAAACAAGACAGAATAATGGCCAACAAACATATAAAAAAATGCTCAATATCTCTTATCATTAGAGAAATGCAAATCAAAACCACAATGAGATATCACCTAACCCCAGTGAAATTGGCCTTTATTAAAAAATCCCAAAACAACAAATGCTGGTGAGGATGTGGAGAGACAGGAACACTCTTACACTGATGGTGGGACTGCAAATTAGTGCAACCTCTGTGGAAAAGAATTTGGAGATACCTCAAAGAGCTAAAAATAGAAATACCATTCGATCCAGCAACAGCCCTATTAGACATCTACTCAAAAGAACAAAAGGCATTCTATAATAAAGACATCTGCACCTGAATGTTTATGGCAGCACAATTCACTATGGCAAGGATGTGGAAACAACCCAAGTGCCCGTCAATTCATGAGTGGATTATTAAAATTTGGTATATGCATACAATGGAATATTACTCAATTATAAGAAACGACAGTGATCTAGCACCTCTTATATTTTCCTGCATAGAGCTTGAGCCCATCCTCCAAAGTGAGATATCACAAGAATGGAAGAATAGGCTCCACATGTACTCGCCATCGAATTGGCACTAGTTGATCAACACTATGGTGCTCACATGGTAGTAATATTCTTCAGGGATTAGGGGTTGTGAGGGGTAAACTCACAACTAATGGACGCAGTGAGCATTGTAGGGGGGAAAAGGCATGCTTCAAATCATAGTTTGGGTGCAGCAAAGTCATAACATGTAACCAAAATGTTTGTGCTCCCATAATATCCTGAAATAAATTAATTAAAAAAAAAATCCCCTCCCCAACATTTGTCCAAAATTCTAAATTTGGCATTCAGAAATCATTGTAAGTGCTAGGTATCATGTTTGTATTCCCTGGACACAATTCATTTTTCTTCTTGTTATGCAGATTTTTCAGTGTGGGATTCTAAAGAGAGGGGAAAGTCAGATCATGATGGGGGTCCTTCGCTCTCTCTCCTTGTAGCTTCATCAGCAGCATCTACCCTCTCCAGTTCAGGGAAAGCAAAAAGCCTTCAAATTTCTAACCAGGAAAATGCTAGTTTTACTCATTTTATCCTTTTTTATTTATTTGCTTTTGTGAAATTACAGACCTTATTGATGACATGGAGGTGTCTACACAATGTAATTTTCAAAAACAAATATGCAGAAAGTGTTAGCCTGAGTTTTGAAGATTGGATTTCTAAAAGTTGATTTCTTTAAAAGGACTATTCATTTCATATTGTGACTATTATCCACATTTCATCAGTTTTTATTTATCCATTATTTTGGAGAATCATTCCATATGAACATGGACTTGAGAGTTACTGTGAGAATAAATTATATGCACAGCTGTCTTAAAATTCTTAATATCATTCTGTGTCTAGAGATAGAATGAAAAGGATGCTAGGTAGTTTATGTAAATAAAATTAAATTTCTATCTTTATGTTATTGCAGCATGTAAAAATCATTGGGCATATTTTCCTCAAATTTGGAACATATGTTTGGGATGTTCTGTTTTAAAATATTGACTAGTGGCTTAACACAATTGTCAGTTTAAGACATACCAGGAACCTCAAAGCATAAGGCAACTGTCTTCTTTAATAAATGAAAGAGATACAGGAGAGACCTGTATACCTGCTAAATGGGAAAGATGCTTCATATTTATGACAATGCTACACAAACTGGTTTCAAATAGGTTTCTCTTGGTTGTGCCCAAGTGAAACTCACAAGGGCAGAAACTCTGACTATAGTCAGGTTGCTTCTCAACATGGGCACCAGTGGATAGCAAGAGATATATACTTATCATAAATGATTTACTATTTTCCCAAACAGCTAAAATCTAGGTTTCAGATTATGGATTTCTAATCCATAACTAGATTTAGATGAATGTTGTTTGTTAGAAAGAAATTATTAGACAGTCATAGATGGGTTTGTTTTGGGAGTAAAAATGATTCTGGATAGATTCAATGATTTCAATAAGAGAAATATTTGTCACATGTGGTGGAATATAGTATTACAAGCTTTCCAAAAATCAACAAATGTTTTGCACTTTGGTTCTAAAGATGTATTTTTTCCCCCAGTTTTGCAATGGGGAAAAAAAGCATTCTAAGTATAACTGAGTTTAATTACTCAGACAACTATTCTTAAGTCATTGGTTAAAACTCTCTATTTCGTGGATAAAAATGTACTTTGAAATACATGTTGCCTGTTTTTATAAGATGCACTGAGAGTTAGTGTACAGAAACTTAACCCCAGAGAGGAAATGAATTATTAAAATTTAGTAAGTTTCTTCTATGTTTACAATATTTTATAATTTGGTCCCATCCACAAATGCTCAGCAGTCAGCTGTAGAGTCAGACAGATTTGGGTTTAATTGCCAGCTTGGATACATCCTGGCTGTGTCTGATGATCATCAGTAAAATGGATATGAACAGTACCTGCCTTTTGAGATTATAATCAGAACAATTGTAATGGTAATTTGAAAGAGAAATACTTGTTTCATCAAGTTATGGTAAAGATCACCTGAGATCAGGAATGAGAACGTATCTTGCACAGTCCCTGGCATAATAGGCAGAGCCAACTCAACCCAAATGCTTTAGTGCCAGATACTGTGTTAGTCCATGGAGTTAATCCTCGTAAGATTGACTCTTGGAGCTGGTATTAATATATTTTAGTAGTGCCTCATAGTTTCGAAGACACATTCTGGTAAATGATTTTTATTAAACAGTATGCTAGATGATATAAAATTAAAATCTTAATTTTTTTATAGCTATATGATATTATTTACTTCATACCTTTGAAATAAGAGTGCTGGAATCCTGGAAAGATACCAAATATATGCTCTTTCCCAAATTAAGTAGAGTATTTCCTTTGAGATTTCTATTATCAAAGAAGATAGACATCTTGTATATGTAGTTTTTCCCTCCACACATTGATTTCTCTGGAGGCTTCCATTGTGTCACTTTAAAATTCCACTCTGTCCTTCCCTAAATGAATAATACAAAGATTTTTTTTTGTATTTTCCCAGGGTTCTTGGCATTCTCTGCCTCAATATTTATTTGAAAAAGAGAAACAATAACTTTATTACTTTTTTTCTGTGTTGTCAACAACCTCTAGCATTGCTATCTCTTCATCAATGAGATGGTATCACAGCAAACTGCATTTTTTCCCCTCCTTTATTAGGGCCCTTTTCTAAAAATAGAACTGGAAATTTATATTTTGTTATACCCAGTGAAATGTTTAATCACAAACATTTTTAGGTAGACTCCACTTAACCTCAGCCTAAAATGCAACATATCAAACTATAAAAAATGCTTTAAAAGAGCATGCTCATTACAAATATAAATTGTCAAAGACATGGAAGAAAGGCTAGAAATCAAAGAGGGTTGGCAATATGCTTCTTTCACTACAGAGTAAAATCATACAGATATATTTTGAATTAAAAAGAAGGTGGATTCCTTCTAAGTTCCCTGTAAGTTGAATCAAATTTTAAAACCAATGAGTTCACCATTTTAAATTCTCTGTACCCTTCTGTTGACAACTGAGAAATGACTTATAATGTGAACAATTACCTCTACTAGTTAGTTCTGTTTTTATTAATCTAGAGTTCAATGTAGATTTAATCTAGTTTTTTGAAAATTTAATCTAATATAGAGTTTTAGTTTCTGACTTAAAAAAATAATACATCAAGGCACACAGGCACACCTGAAATGTGATGTAGAAATATAAGCCAAAAGATAGTCCCAATGCACCCAATTGTGCACAGAAATTCACAATTTGCACTTATTTTGGAAAGACATACAATGACTTGAGATTTCCATGTAAGTCCAAAGTGCAAAGTATACTCCATACATTTAAAACATTGAGATCTCTATTGTTATTGGATTTGATTTCAATACTATATGACTCATATGTGTTTTCATTGTTTAAAAAAAGATGCCTGTTAAGTTTTTATTTTGGAATCTTGCCCCCGTTTTCAGCTCTGAAAGGGCTCCTAATGATCTCCTTTCTTTTGAACCTGATCCGGAAACTTCTGTTTACTGCTTGGCAGCACAAGCTCTCCAGGAACTCTTGGCCTCCCATTTTACCTTTCCACCTTCCAGCTCTGTTCAGACAATGTTCCAAATTCTTCACAATAAAATCTACGAGACCTACATATATTGCATCCACAGTACAAAAGTTAAAGACACAAGAGTGTTAGGGATCAAAATACTAGTGTATAAACATTTGTCTCTTCATCCAGTTATTTATTTATTCCATAATATTTATCAAGCCCTGCCCATGCGCCCAAAGTAGAAGAACACAATCCTGGACAGACACCCCTGCTGGCTGTGGTAGAGCCTCCAGCCTCCTTCTCTACTCTTCACTTCCAGTAGGTTCCTTTGATCTCTCTGCTCAGCTCCTGGGCCTTCTCTTGTTCTTATTGAGGTTACAGATGATGAGAATTGGGCAATTGGAAGGGGGTTACATACATACACACGCACATATATACATAAGCAAGAACATGGAGCTACTCATGGAAGACTAGATAGAATAGATCCCAAGACAGAGCAGGGAGAGAGGAGGTGAGCTAAAAGCCAAGGAGGAGCAGACAGAAGAGCCACCTTCTCCCCACCCCTCATCCCTGCTGCTGGCTTGACTGTTTGAGTTGAGAGAAGATAAGAAAAGTGAGGGATTTGAGAAGAGCCGCGAGTAAGTAAGATTTGGATGTAACTTTCTGCTCTGCGATATAGCCTTCATTGCTACCTGTTCAAGAGACACTGTATTTAAGCTTCTTCATCTTTGACACCATGCTGTTACTGGCTAAGAATCAGCCCTATTTTCTTTGGGATACAAAGTCCCAGAAGATTCTTTCCAGGACAAAAAAAAAGGGTGGGGCAATGAAAAAGTATCTAGTTTATCTACATCTAAATCTTAGAAATGAGTATAGCAAGGTTGTGCAGGATTTCAGAGTTATGCTAGACTGGTCACTGAACCATATGAAGCATAACCAACAAAAATTATCCTTTTGTCAGTTTAAATCATTTTATAGTGGTATCTAATTGCTCATTGCAATGAAGAATACCTAGAGTTTTCATTCCTGTTTATTATCCTTTACATCAAAGAATATACATAATCTTTTAATATTATTTTCTATTTTTTGATATGACTGAACTTATAATTTTGTTAGTAACAACAGATGTTATGAAGTTTTTTTTTTAAAAAAAAAAGACTAATAGGACAAAATTAATGTAGGTCAAATTAGATCCTATAATAATTTTATGGTACTAGTGTCACAGTCCTGAGCAAGGCTGGACTCTGAAGTGTTTCCCCAGTTCTTGGATTCCTGGCTTGTAAGAATCACAAGCCTTGGCACATACGATGGAGAGAGATGACAGACACTCAGCAAGTATGCGTGAAGAATTTATTGTAAGGAAAGTTTAAGGGTGCAAAGCGAAAGTACATTTCCTAAGGGGAAATGGGTCTGTCTCCATGAGTGGAGAAGACACTGTCTACCTCTATGTTTCTCCTTTTATATGCTAGCTGTATATGTTGATGTAAAGGTCAGGTATAATTACTTATGACTATATGTCACGGGTTTTGGAGTCTGGATTTTTCCAGATATAGACATAACTTAAAGGTTATATTCCAGACATTCCTTACTCCTATATGTGTGATGGAGAAAGTCAGAGTTTATGGTGTTTTTCTATTTTCTGATTGGTGGTCCCTGTTCCATTATGTAATTACCCCATTCTTTAAGACTGAAATAACTGTTTTCCCTGGTTATTTTTCTGTAACTATTCCCTTCTTATTGTTTTTCTTTAACTGTTTCCTCCTTCTTGTTTTTCTGCCTCTATCATTTCCTTATCTCCTGTTTTTCTGTCCCTAACACTAGGGCATCTATATTTAGTTATACAGATTAACTTAAATTCTCTTACTTCACCCCAAATACAATGTACATATTAGTATCACCATTTTAAAAAACAGAAAAGTGTTAAAGCCAAAATTCAAATAAGGGCTAATCTGATTTCAAATCTCATGGTTCTTTATTATATCACACTGTAATGACAATTCCATTTAGCATAAATGTATATATTTCATAGAATTTTCATCAGTAGGTTAATCTAGTTGATCTTATTTGACATTTATGATGTTAGTCTCCTGGCAAATAGCACCAAATACATTAATGCAATGATCCACAATTCCGTTTTGTAAATATTAAGGGACATTAGTTGGTGTGTGTGTAAAATTTCCTAGATAAAATGAACCATTAGAATTTCATAAGCTGATATCACCGGCATATTATTATAATAGAAAATATAAACAAATACTGTGTGTTACTGGCACAAAATCAAATAGGTGTTTATAGGAATAGCTAAGCAGACATGTACTTGTTTTCTAAAATATGTGACAGTCTAAAGTGTCAGTTAAATTCAAACATAACCACCCTGATTAATTCCAAAAGAGGCCAGACCCTCTGATTGACAACATCTTTCTCTGATTTGCATCCTGATTTGCATCAGACAGGCATTACACCTCTTCACTGACCATGCATCTTAAAGCTTAAAAGCAGTTTCTCTGGAAATCTTACCTGAAAAACAACAGAAGTAGCTATTCCCTGTAGCATATAAAATTCATCCACAAAAATGTAGTTTGGGAAGATATTCTAAAAGAAATGCTTTGCAATTTTCACTTCTAATACCTTTACAACCCTGACTATTTGCCTTAATCTTACCATTAAAAATATCTTTAATAATAAACAACATGCTATACAAAACCCAATAATCTTTACCTCTTGATTATTGAAGAAATTTTTAAAACTACTCAGCGTTTCTTCATGGTATTTCCTAAAATGTCACTTAATGAAGTTATTTGTGTTATATATGTCAATATATTTAGATTTTATACTTAATGTGAAGGTACTCTGCCAAATTATTTGTTTTCTGTAAATTTCCATGATTCCTTATTTCCATTTCAAATATGCTAAAACCATCATAAAATATTCCTAGAATGTATGTTTTCTATTCTGTTGATAATGGCTTTTCTTCTGTAAATCATTTCCTCCAGAGCTGGACTTGGTCTACTGGTATCAAGAAGAGTTTGGGGCCTTGTTCTTTTGTTTCCATACTTATTTGCAAACTTTCTTTACAAAAACAATACAAATGCTTTTAGAAAAGCAATTACAAATTTATTGAATTTCTCTCACTTATAATGTATTCAGAATGTTTAGGACCATGTATGATTGAATTACCCAATAAAATTAATACAACATTCATTTTAAGTAGCTCATCTTCTTTTTAGATGAGGTTAAACATTAGAGAAAAAAAATTTAATTTAAGTGCATGTTATTTTTTCAAGATTATTTTGTGAATAAGTAAACAAGTACAAGCAAACTGAATTCTCCTCCAGTAAGTTAAGTTTGCCATTTAGTGCCTGCCCAAAGGCTCAGACCTTTAAAAAAGTTTGGCCGGGCTTAAAAGGCAGCATGTTCCAGGCAAAGAGGAAAGTTAATTAAAGCTGAAAGACACAATTCTTTTCACACATTCTAGTTCCTTTAGGCTGCTAGTGTTCATTTAATTTTTGTTGATTAGCTTAATCCTACTATTATGATGCCCATCATTGTATCAGAGATCCTGCCTGTTCAGCATGACTTGAGGCTGAATTATGCTAACAAGGAAAACGAAAGAGCTCAAACATTTCCCAAAATAGTTTGGTGTTTTACAAATGCCAAGAAATAAGCCACTGGGAACAAGTGGCTTGATGAGTTTGACTGCATCTTCAAGGAAAGCTATGGGGGTACCTCTGAAATATAACAGAGTAAAATTCCTGTATCAAAACAAAAACTTTAAAAAATAATTAAGAACAATAAGTCCATTTTAATAATATTTTCATGATATTTTAAATCATGAAATGCAAGAAAGCTGAGAATTACTATTAAAACTGCTCTCTTATGTGCATTTACAAGTGTGCTATACAAGGGGAATGGCATTGCATTTTGACTTTTGTGTTTTTAACAAGCACATAAAAGACAGGGTCACAAAAAATAGACAGAAAAAAACAAACAAAAACCACAACTAAGGCAACATGAGAGTATATGTACTTTTGATGTACATTGTTAGATAAATTGTAGGTTAGTATCCATTATATAGTTATCAACATTGCTAACTTGTATGCGCAAGCAGCTGTCTAGTTAATAATGTTGTGTTTTCTCTTTTGAACAAAGACATAGTGACTATTCTCTTATGCTTTTTTCCATTGAATACTCTGAAAGGTTTGGCGTCCTTTGAACATTAAACTTTTTATGCACAAAATCATTGTTTTCATTAATATTTTAGATAGCTGCTGATATCTATTCCATACAAATGCTGTGTAATTTTATGGTACCACAGCACACTATAGTATTATCCAGATAGTTCCACCATTTACCATGAAAATGTGAGATTTTATTTACAGTATTATAAATATGGTACATTATTTGTGAACCAACAGGAATGGCTTCAAAGCAGCTATTAGAATGTGTTGAGTCAATGATGCACATTTCTCCATACTCTAAATGTATATCTCTCTATAATAGCTATTACAGCAACCATTTAGTTAGAGCCAGTATCATTATATTTATTTGATAGATATGAAAACCAAACCATAGGTTGATTAAGTAATTTGCTTAAAGTCATGTAATAGGACCACATTTTATGTTGAACTCTAATTTTGGAAAAGTTATCAACTCTTGTGGGCTATATTTGGTACATTTATATAATAAAATGAGGTGAGGGTAATAGAGTCTAACTTTTCAGGTTTCTAAGTTATGGAAAGTACCAAATACGACATTGAACAAATACCAACTTGGATTTTTGGTGAACTGTTCAAAATCAGCAAACATTTTTTGAGTGCTTAATATATACAAAATACCATTCAAGCCTTGGGGGCATGATATATGAAAATAAATTGTGTGACAACAATAGCCTATAAGTTCAGGAAGGGAAAGATGGAAGTAAAGTAATGTGAGATTCTTACACAACAAGTGAAATGGTATAATATCACATGAAGGTAGACTGTGATAACCTAAAGATTTATGCTACAACTTATAAAGCCACTACCAAAATAAAACAAAAGTTGTAGCTAATAAAACAATAAAGAAGATAAAATTGAATTATAAAAACATTGAATTAATCCAAAACAAATTAGAAAAAGTGGGAAAAGGGAACAAAAACAAATGGGACAAGTTGAAAACTAGTATTAAGATGATAATTTTAAACCTTTGTCAATAATCACACAAAATGTAAATGGTTTTAAATACCCCAGTTAAAAGTCAGATATTTTCACATTGAATAATTAAAAAAGCCAAACTATATGTAGCCTACAAAAATCACACTTTAAATGTAAAGATATAAAGAAGTTAATTATAAAGGATGTAAAAAATATATACTGTTCTTACATCAATCAAAACACAGTTAATAATGAGTATGTGAAAAATTGGAACCCTCATACATTACTGGTCAGAATGTAAAATGATGCGTTCACTTTGGCACATAGTTTGACACTCCCACAAAATAGTAAACACAGAGTTAGCATATAATCCAGCAATTTCATTCCCTGGAATTTACCCCAGAGAAATGAAGACATATTTCAACACAAAAATTTGTACACAAATACCCAAGACAGCATTATTCACAAAAACCAAGAAGTAGAAACAACCCAAATACTCATCACCTGATGACTGGGTAAACAAAATATAGTGCAGGTATCTATACAGTGGAGTATTATTTGGCAAGAACACAAATAGAGTACTGATACATGCTGCAACATGGATGATCCTCAGAAACATTACGCTACTGGAAGAAGCCAGTTACAAAAGACCACATATTGTTTGATCCTACTAATGTAAAATGTCTAGAATAGGCAAATTCATAGAGACAAATTAGATTAATTGCTGCCTAGGCCAAGTAAGAGACTTCAGGGGCTGGGGTGAATGAAGAGTGACTGATAATGGGTACAAGCTTTTTGGAGGAATGATGAAAATATTCAAAAATTAGATTATGGTGATATTTGCATGACCCTGTGAATATACTAAAAATCAATGAATTGTATACTTTAAACATGCAGACTTTATGGTATGTAAATCATATTTCAAGAAATGCTGTTTGGAAAGAAATTTGGAGTGGCTGTATTTATATCAAAGTAAGTTTCAGAGCAAAGCATGATAATTGGAGCAAAGAGAATCTTTTTGTTATGCTAATGGGCCAATTTACAATAACATTATTCCACAAAACCTAACAATCCTAAATATTTAATCTTCTAATAACACATGTTCAAATACTTTAAGCAAAAACTGATAGAATTACAATGAGAAATGGATAAATCAACAATGATAGTGAGAATTTCAATACCTCCCTCAATAGTGGACAGAATACATAAACAGAAAATCATCATGGATATAGAAGATTTGAACCATATTAATTGATGTATATAGAACAACTTGGCCTATTTGATGTATATAGAACACTCCAACAACAGCAGAATATGCATATTCCTTTCAAGCACAAATGGAGTAGATTAATGGACAAACAAGTTCAAACCCTTGACTATTACTCTGAAATCAAAAAGAAAGAACTTTGATGGAAGCCAAAACATGGATGAAGCTCAAAATAATTATGCTGAGTGAAAGGAGATAACCTAAAAAGAGTGTATACCATATTATTCCATTTATATAACATTCTAGAAAATTCAGAGTACACTATAGTAACAGAAAGCAGACTGGCTGTTACCTGGGGACAGAGGCTGGGGTGTAAAGGAGAGAAGAATTACAAAGTGTCTTGAGAAAACTTTTGGAGATAATGAATATGTTGATCATAATGATTGTGATGACAGTTACACCACATCAGTATACCTGTGTCAAAACACTGGTGTGTACCTATGTCAAACTGTACACTTGAAAAGTGTTTGTACATTTTACTGTGAAGTTAAATTATTACTTTTTAGAGTCAAACGGTTTGATAAAATGTACTGCTTCTTATTTTCTGATCAGAATTTCCAGATATGAGTTATTTGAAAATGAATGGTGTCCAAGGTTAGCCAGTATGTCAATTTTGAACCACGTAGGAGTCATAAGACACTTATTATATAGTAAGTACTCCATAAATATTTAATAAGTGAAAATTAGTCCCTAATTCAATTATAGTCCATAAATCTATTATACTTGTTGAAACTATGTGTCTGGTTTAGAAAATAGATCATTGAATAAACTTTCCCTGCCAAAAGCCACTGTAATAGGCCAGTCAATAATGATGTTGATATGTTCAGGACTATAATCATATTAATATGTCACTCTTACCAATACTTTCCCTGAGAGCAATACATTAACCAGGAGATGTTGCTTAATCACCTGAAAGGTGAAAGACCTCAGAACAAGAAGTTTTCAAATCACAGTGTTGGTGGTCTCTAACTGTACCTACTGGCCCAGCAAGTCTTTTTTTGGGACCTCACCCCATTCGATTAATTATTATGGTAACTTTTTCAAAAAATCTGAATTTTATGCACATACTCAGTTTAATGACCTCAGGAGTTGCCTAGTTCTCACAGCAGTTAAATTTTCTTATAGGCTGTGTTTTTGTTGTTGTTGTTGTTTAGTTTTTGTTGTTTTGGTGAACTTTTAGCCTCATTAGGAAGTTTCCTCCGTAGTCCAGACCTAATAAGGCTCCAGAACAGTGGTTCCCAAACTGGCTGTTCACTTCTATAAACTGGGGAGCTTTAAGAATTTACCAATGCTCAGTCCCTAATACAGACCAATTAAGTCAGAATGTTGGGATGGAGATGAGGGAAAATATCAAGAGATTCCCTTAAATGATCCATTTTTATATCTAATATTTAAAGCATGTCTTTAAAAAAATTCTTTTTTTTTTTATTTCAGCTTATAATGGGGGTACAAAAGTTCAGGTTATGTATATTGCCCATGCCTCCCATCCCCCTGAGTCAGAGCTTCAAGCATGTCCATTCTCCAGATAGTGTGCATCACACCCATTATGTAGGTATACACCCATCCCCTCCCCCTGCCCCCCACATCTGTCCATCACCCAATTGGTGTTATTCCCAAATGTGCACTTAAGTGATGATCAGGGAAACTAATTTGCTGGTGAGTACATGTGGTGCTTATTTTCCCATTCTTGGGATACTTCACTTAATAGAATGGGTTCCAACTCTCTCCAGGAGAACAAAAGGGATTCTATATCACCGTTATTTCTTATAGCTGAGTAATACTCCATGGTATACATATACCACATTTTACTAATCCACTCGTGAATTGATGAGCATTTGGGTTGTTTCCACATCTTCGCAATTGTGAATTGTGCTGCTATAAATATTTGGGTACAGGTGTCTTTTTTATAGAATGACTTTCGTTCTTTTGGGTAGATGCCCAATAATGGGATTGCTGGATCAAATGGTAGATCTACTTGAATCTGTTTAAGGTGTCTCCATAATGCTTTCCATAGGGGTTGCACTAGTTTGCAGTCCCACCAGCAGTGTATGAGTGTTCCTGTCTCTCCGCATCCACACCAACATGTATTGTTTTGGGACTTTTTGATAAAGGCCATTCTCACTGGAGTTAAGTGATATCTCATTGTGGTTTTGATTTGCATTTCTATGATGATTAGAGATGTTGTATCTAATCTCTATTGATGTTCTATTCTCACAGAGTCTTGAACTCAAAAGTAATATATGTAGTATAACATAAACTCATACCTGTCAGACTGTTCAGAGAAGAGACTGCCTGAAAGTAACCTTTGCAAAAGTCCATGACATATTGATTTGTTAGATGTAAAATAGATAAGTGTGTAATTTTAGCTCAAACAGATATTATGTTATGCTATATTCTATTATAAATTTGGTATTGACTTCAAAATTATAATGAAAATTTCTGGAGGAAAAACCTGACATTGAACATGTTCTATCGTTTAATGCTAAGGGTTGAAAAACACTGCTGTCATTTTCATTTTAGCAGAGCAAGCAATAACTTGCACTAGCCCTCCAAGTTATAGTTAAAGAAAGATGTTCCTAAATTCATGCTTATTTGTTACTGATTTCTCTATGCACTCCTAGCTTTTTCATTTCTCTATTCCATCTATTCCTTGGTTTACATTCATTCCACAGTAAGTAGTTGCCACATCCAATACTGCAGTTTCTTCCAATAATCAATTACAAAGATTTGTAAAAACCATGAGCAAAGTCCTGTCTTATACAGGACTTATGCGCTGCCTCAAGGGGAAAGGCTTATGCAAAAAAGCATGAGACATAGTCTTTACCTTTTAAGATGGTCATTTCTATGAGTTCGTGAAATCCTTCCCCTGTGTGGCTCTAAAATGTGGTCCAGGTTTGTAACCTCTGATTCTCAAATCTGTACCTCAATTTAGAGAGAATCACTGGGAAGTAATAATAAGCTCACCTGATCACTTATTGAACATTAATTCTGCAGTGCACATAGGACTGAAGATTGGTGAGCTCTCAAAACCATAATGTTCTCTTGCCCCACTCATAAATAATGAGACAGGTCATTACTCCATTTTTTTGTGACTTTCCACCAGAAGTCCTGGGCTAATTGTTTTGTTTCAATGCGGACACCTTTTAACTTCTCAAGTTGCTGAGAATTCCAGGTAGATTGCTGCCCGTTTCCTCTTCCACATCTGTATTAGTTACCTACTGCTGCTGTAGGACACACAGAGGGAGAAGTACATACACAGAAGAAAGACCCTGTGAAGACACAATGAGAAGGTGGCTATACAGGCTGAGGAGAGAGGTCTCAGAAGGAATCAAACCTGTTGACAGCTTGATCTTGGACTTGTAGCCTCCAGAACTATGAGAAAAATAAATGTCTGTTGTTTAAACCACCAGTCTGTGCTATTTTGCTGTGGCAGTTGTAGCAAACTAACACACTTCCTCAAGCTTCTTTTTGCCAGCAGGTCCCCCCATCAATCAGAGTGTGCCAATTTGGTTAATCCATAGAATTGAAATAGCAGCTCTTTTCTGCTTCTCTAGATAAAATACAGCACCACTCAGCATTTAGATGTTATGTTTATTTAGCAAAAATGTGAAGAGCTCTAAAGATGAATTGCATCATGGACAGTTCAACCTGGTGTCATTTAGCTGATGGCCATGTCCCCTTTTCTCTGAGCATCTCTATGTGTCTTATTATTACAGTCTGGGCTCCTGTAATAGGGCACATCTTCTGTTTATGAAGTTATAAATCGGTATGATAAAAAGTAGCAGCTTTATGACAAGAAATGGAATAATCTATGTAAGTGTTTAGCACAGGTCCCAGAATATGTCGTTCAAAATTTTTTACTATACTACTATGACAAATTATATATTTGTATTTTTGAGTGGTATATGGTAATAATAGCACTACGATGATAATTGCTATCATCATTTACCTTCTTCTTGATAGAAACATATTACAACACTTTCTATGCAGGCTACTCAAGATAAAATTAGAAACATAGGAACTTGACCTTGGAAGGAACTGTAATGTTTGGCAAATTTGACTATTCCTATGATGATTTATTGCCTTCTGCTTCTTTTTTTCTTTTTTCTTTGGCCATAAATGAGAAGAAGAGAGGCAGTCACTCCCTGGTAAACAAACAAAATGTGAAAGAGGGAAATGAAGAAAGTTTAAAAGGAGATACAGAGGTATAGAATCAGAAGATGGATCTGTCTGAAAATACTTGGTTGCTTTCCAGAGCAGTGGAGTAGAGGGGATGAGCGAGGACCACCAGTGGATCAGCAAGCTGAATGGTCATAATTGACGGCATCTGTAAAGTCCAGAACAAGTAGTACAGTATATATCAGAAGAAGAGCAGAATTTTAGAAAGACAAAGCCCACTATGAGCTGTGTGGCTAGGAGTCAGTCAAGGAGACTAAACAGAAATCCAGTCAGGAAGAGCCTGAACCCTGTGGACTGGCCTGGCTTATTCCCCTTGTTATTTCCTGCCCTTACCAATTTTTGTGCAAGCCTCACCACCATTCTTCTCCTTATTTCATTGCAATTTCCATTTGAACTGGAATTAAAGGAAGCCTATATACATGGATCTCAGATTTAAGTACCTCATAGACTTTTATAAAATGACCTTTCATCTCTTTCGATGCTCTTTTCAATCCCTGTTGCCTTCTTTCTATTTTTGAGATATTCCTTGTGGCAAGAATATTGTTTTGTTGTTGTTGCTGCTGCCCTAAAAATGGATAATATCGCATATAAAACATCTCTGGTGTCTTTTACCCTTTTCCACATGCTAATCTTATACATTCTTAAAAAATAACTCCTCATTGTCAATTTTGTGAATGCTGAAAGCCTTAAGCATAAAATCCAGAGGTCATTCTGCCAGTTTATAATAAGACAACAAGAAATAGCAGAACTGAACACATGAGATTCTGTTTTAATATAACAGATTTTAAATCATGAAAGGTTTGGATATATGGATCTATTTTACCCTCTTTTGTTGATTCTTTAAAGTGATTTTAAGAAGGATAAGCACAGTCAACAAGTGCTTTTCATTTTCCCTAAGCTCATTGCTCTTTGCTGTTGTTTGGATGTTTGCATATTGAAATTTTCCTCAGAACTCTCAACTATTATCATGTCATTCATGTCTTCTGCATTTATTTTGAATACTCCCAAACAAAGTAAGTCATATAGAAAATGCCATCCAAGTTCCCAATCCATCTCATTCATTGAAAAGCCAAATCACTCAAAATCACAAAAGAGAAAATCAAGGGTAATTTCTACAATGGGACAGGAAAAGATGAAAGGGGGAATGGACTGCAGGTTAAAAATATATATACATATTTATTACATATATGTATATATATATAGCTATCAAAATGATATCATTTATAAAATGTAAGTTCTTTGGCTTTTTCTCCTTCTATGGTAAAATTTGAACTAAAGAAAAAAACAGACATTAAAAAATTTCTAGTCAGATGAATGTTTCCGTATGTGTCTATTCACTAGTGCTTCCATGTCTAATACGGTAGGCAGTAGCCACATGTAGTTACTTAAATTTAAAACTAAATAAATTAGAATTAAACAAAATTTGAAATTCAGTTCCTCGGTCATACGAGCCACATTTAAGTGCTCATTAGCCAATCTGACTAGTGGACACCATATTGGACAACACAGAGCATAGAAAATTTCCTTCATCACAGAACAATCTATTGCACAGCACTGGACTAGCATATATGAAGTCTCCAATTATGGTACATAACAGGAGTTTTAACATTATAAGCCAACACAATGTTATATTTGGTAAGAAATGATTCATTACACAGAAAATGAATAGTTAATAGTTATAGAATATAATAATTATAGCTATTTGAATTGTATTTTGATGTGAATTTGGATTTCTATATGGTAAAATGATACTTTTAGCTCAGACACCTTACATTTGGTAGTTACAATAGAACATGTAGAAATGTTTAATAAAGCAAAATATTGTACACCAATGTATTTGAAACGTTTTTACATGGAATTATACAAAGGAATCTTATGGGAAATTTAAAATAGAGCTGGGAGGGCCTCTGCCTGCTCACACAGTCTGCCTCCAGGACTGCTGGTTTCTAGGATAGCCCTGAATCACAAGCCCCAAGTCTGAGTTATCTTTTTTTTTTTTGTTTGTTTGGAGACAGAGTCTTACTCTTCTGTTGCCCAGGCTAGAGTGCCGTGGCGTCAGCCTAGCTCACAGCAACCTCAAACTCCTGGGGTTAAGCAATCCTCCTGCCTCACCCTCCCGAGTAGCTGGGACTACAGGCATGTACCACCATGCCAGGCTAATTTTTTCTATGTATTTTTAGCTGCCCAACTAATTTCTTTCCATTTTTTTAGTAGAGATAGGGTCTTGCTCTTGCTCAGGCTGGTCTCGAACTCCTGACCTCGAGCAATCCTCCTGCCTCAGCCTCACAGAGTGCTAGGATTATAGGCATGAGCCACCACGCACAGCCCAGTCTGAGTTATCTTTAACAACAAGAACAAAAAGAAAAGCCCTGACCAAGTACGAGAGAGTAGCTTAAAAAGTAGAATTTTAAAGACCAAAAACTAACCCTTATTTACCAGTAAAGCCCCTGTCTATTCAATGTCAAAATACTTTATTAATAATGTAGTTAACTTCAACATTTACTTTTATCCATGAATCATCACTGCTAGAATAGAAACAACAGTCCAGGAAACACAAAATTGGTAATTCTTTCATGACTAAGAACAGAATTAAGTTTTTGAAGGCAACTCATGCTTTTTACTCATAAGTACCAAAAGATTAAAGATGATGAATACAAGGACATTTTTAGTATATTTCTAATTACAGAAATTCCAAAAAGATTAGAAATGTCTTTCTCTCAGGATAATAAAGGAATTTTTGTTATAGTTGGTACCATATAACAGAAAAATAACCACCATAAAAATGAAAATTATTTAAATGGTTTATGTGAAATTAGTTATTTCATTTTGATATGCATTTATCATGTGTAATTTATTAGAAAATGATAGTTATATGAAACTAAATACAAAAACTACTTTATTTATTAATGTAAGTTATAGGCTCTTAAGTTGTTTTCTAATTAGAAAAATATTTCTATAGCTCAGAACTCAAATATTTGGGGGGAAAATGGAAAAATATTCAATAGATACATCATGCCATCATGCTCTTGTTTATAAGCTATAAAATCCCTTTTCAGCATAATATTACCAAAAAGTATGGCAGGAGTCATTATGGAATGTTTATTATTTTAACAATTTTTTATTGTTGTTGTTGTTGTTGTTTTTTCCTAATTCATCCTCTGTCATACACAGGTTGAATTAGATCATTTGAATCAGATCAGCTATGATGATGTCAACCACATTATAGACTTTGGTTTTTTTATATCCTTAAATAGCAATATAAAACACACAACAGCAATCTCAAGGGACTATATATTAATAATAATTGGAGGTTAAAAGACCCTTTAAAAACAACAACAACAACAACAACAAAAAAGTCTCCTCTTGTGTGGCCAGCCCATTGAATGCCTATGATTAGAAATATATTAAGATATGCCAATGCCCTTGTATTCATCTTTATTTAACCTTTTGGTACTTACAAATGAAAAACGGGGTTGTCTTCTAAAACTTGATTCTCTTCTTAGTCATGACAGCATTACCAATTTTATCTGTCTTTTTTCTGTTGTGTGAGTTAGAAGGCCTTATAGACTTCTGCCATTGACTTTAAAGCATTTGCTGAAGTAGTAACAATGCCTCCAATGTGAAGTACATAAAGCAATAAACACATTTAAAGTAGATCCATTAAAATACTAGCACCACATTACTCCAAACTTCCAGTTTCATTAGTCATAGTTCTGTTCATTACCTGAATTGAACATATTGCTATCTGACTTCTAAAGTGTTAAAAGGAATTTATAAAAATGGGGCTGAGGGAATTCTATGGACAACTGAATCTTTTCAAAAAATACAAAGTTAACATCCTTTCATGGCATATTAGGGAAAAATCACTAAAATGTTTCAGGAGATCTAATTTTAATTGTAGCTAACAAACATTCTATAAATAGCCAAGCTTTCCTCTGTCCCCAATAAGCACAAAATTTTATTATTTTTATTAATCTAGAGTTTATGATGTACCTTTGTTTATTACATAGTTTCCTTTCTAACAGAAAATTAATACAACTGTTCATGATTAGGAATTACCTACTTGGAAACCTAAATCACATTAAATATTGTTCATCACCAAAAATAAATGAGTTTTGAAACTTTGGAAATTAATTTCAGTCGTTGTTTCCAATAAAGGGAAGCAGATTTGAAACTGTTCTGGTAGAAAATGTTAATATTCTGTAGGAACTGGGAATCTTCACTAAAAATATGTATCTATGTTTTTAGGAAATAGTATGTCACAATTGACAATGCTTATTGCTTCTTATAGAAAAGGGTTGGAAGCTAATACTCCCCTTGGGTTAAAACGTTATAGAAATCTAGGAGACAATAGGAATATAGAAAAAAAAGAAGAAAGCATGTTAAATTTTGCTGAAAAGATAAAATTAAAGGCACACATTGTCATCTGCTGACCTAGCTTTCAGATATCAAATAAACAATGAAAGAATATAATTAATCTGCCCTTATTTCCTCAATATAGTAAATCACTTTTGAAGGACTCCTAGATTTCATGTGTTTTGCTCATCTCTTGTTGGAAGACACAATCCGTCATGGACCCTGAGTGTTCCTGCACTTTCTGGCTGAGTATGCCAAGAATACAGGGCCCTAACTACTCTTTACCTGTGGTATTTATCAGGACTGTGTTGTAGTTAGCAACATTAAGGAATGAGGTAACATCTCCCCCAAAGGAAAAGCAGATTTGCTTCTATGTACTTGAGAGACTTCCTGAGCTCATTGTCGCTCCCCTATAATACAGTCCACCCGGCCGGGGTGGGGGCGGGGGAGGCATATCTAACTTCGCTCCTCCTGCATTGCCCCTGTGGGATGTGGGGCACACATGGGGAACTGAGACAAACCAATATGAAGCTCTGGCTATTACTTTATTGTGAGTAATAAAGTCCTTTGTTTCTGACCCAGGAGTTTCGTGTCTTCTGCCAGCATCCATGAAACAGTAACAGGCTAGCTTATTAAGTTAGAAGTACATGAAAATCCCAGATGCTGCAGAGTTCTTGACATTTTATATACTCATTAGACTATATATCCTTTTAAAGATAAAACACTTCTTAAAATATAATACAAAATCATTAACCCAAAATTTTTTTAATCATATTCTCAGTACGTGTTTTAACAGCTAAAACTTCAAACTGTGCATGTTGTTATTATTGCAAACTTAGTCAAATGATTTAAAAACGGTCATAAGAATTATGTTTTGCCATTAATGATATTAAGCCTTTAGTAAAGCACTAGAGATTAAATACTCAACAGTGCCAGAGAACTGAATTTGAATTTTAGCCAGGACCCTTCCTAGTGGGCTATGGCCTCATGAAATTATTTCTTATTTTCCTAATCTGTTAGACGGGTGTAAAGATATAGTACACACCATATAGAATTGATTTAGGTTCTTAACGAAATACTGTGTGTATAAACACTTCAAATACGGGCACTTATTGGTCTCCTAATATGTGCTTGTTATATATAAATCTCAATGTTTTTCACTTTAATGGAATATTATTAATTTTATCTTTATGTATGCATAACCTCCACATGTTCCTCCTGAGGTTTGTTATTTGATTTTAGTGGGTTTTTTTAAAAGTTAGAATTAGCCTCCCTAGAGATTAATTTGGTAGTGTAGAATACTGGGTTACATATTCATGGCCGTCAGAGATGGTTTTGTAGTTCTTTGGGAGCCTTTAAGTTCCGAAGAAGCTAGATTTCAGGAACATACAATTTCTAGCCTTCATATTGAGTGTACATATTCATACATACAGGAAAATTGTTTGCTAGCTACAATTTACACCCTCCACTTATTTTGAACTTATTCACTGATTTCCATAGGAAACTCCAAAAATGTAAGTATTGCTTAATTGCAGAGCTAGACTGTTAGGTGTAGTGACTCCTCACTGATGGTGTGGACCCTTAATGCTTTTGTTTGGTTTTGAACACACAACAATTTCCCATGGCAAATGAACTATCCTACATCAGTAACAAAAGCTACACATTGGGAAGTATCCATTGCAGTATCCCAAACCAGCCAACAATCCATAATAGGCAGCCATTAGTTCAGTGGGTAAAAGGAAATGGAAGATGCTATTAAAAATCTTTTCCCGGCCGGGCACGGTGGCTCACGCCTGTAATCCTAGCACTCTGGGAGGCCGAGGTGGGCGGATCGTTTGAGCTCAGGAGTTCGAGACCAGCCTGAGCAAGAGCGAGATCCCATCTCTACTAAAAATAGAAAGAAATTATATGGACAGCTAAAATTATATATAGAAAAAAATAGCGGGGCATGGTGGTGCATGCCTGTAGTCCCAGCTACTCAGGAGGCTGAGACAGGAGGATCCCTTAAGCTCAGGAGTTTGAGGTTGCTGTGAGCTAGGCTGACGCCACGGCACTCACTCTAGCCTGGGCAACAGAGAGAGACTCTGTCTCAAAAAAAAAAAAAAAAAAAAAAAAATCTTTTCTATTTTCTAATAAATTTATCTATATAAAATCAAAGATAGAATATATGATAAAAATGTAGGGAGATAGTCCTATAAAACTTTTAAGGAAAGAAATATGAGTAAGTATAAATAATCCTTGGCCAAGAGTCTACTTGTCAGAAGCATTTCAAATTAATGTTGACTATTATAAAATAGGTATCTCATGTTTAGTTTTTGTTTTAATAAATTTTATGATTTTAAAATTTTTCTTTCTTTTTTTTTTTTTTTTATGAGACAAAGTCTTGCCATGTTACTCAGGCTAGAGTGAAGTGATGCGATCATAGCTCACTACAGCCTCCAACTCCTGGGCTCAAGTGATCCTCCTGCTTCAGCCTCAATTGTAGCTGGGACCACAGGCACACCACCATGCCTCGCTAATTTTTAGAACTTTTTTGTAGAAATGGGGTCTTACTAGGTTGCCCAAGCTGGTCTCAAACTCCTGGCCTCAAGCTAACCTCCTACCTTGGCCTCCTAAAGTGCTGGGGTTACAGGCCTGAACCACTATGGCTGGGCATATGTTTATTTGCTTTTAATGGTTTTTATTTCAAAATATTAAGGAGTACAGGTGTTCTTGTTACATGGAAGAATTGTATCATGCTGAAGTCAGGACTTTTAGTGTGCCCATCACCAGAATATTATACATTGTACCCTATAGGTAAGTTTTTATCCCTCGCTCTCCTCCCATTCTTCCCCCTTCTTAGTTTCCAATATTCTTTATACTACTTTATGACCATGTGTTCCAATCATTTAGCTCCCACTTATTAGGGAAAACATGTGGTGTTTATTTTTCCATTCCTATGATACTTCATTTAGGATAACGATCTCCAATGCCATCCAAGTTGCTGCAAATGACATTATTTCATTCCTTTTTATGGCTAAGTAGTACTACATGGTGTATATATGCCACATTTTCTTTATCCACTCACCAATTGATGGGTATTTAGGTTGATTCCATTATCATTGCAATTGTGAATTGTGCTACAATAAACATTCAGGTACAGATGTCTTTTTGATATAATGACTTCTTTTCCTTTGGATAGATACCCAGTAGTAGGATTGCTGGATGGAATGGTAGGTCTAGTTTTAGTTCTTCAAAGAATCTCCATACTGTTTTCCATAGAGGTTGTAATAATTTACAGTCCCACCAACAATGTATGAGTGTTCCTTTTTCACCACATCCATACCAACATCTATTTTTTTTGATTCTTTAGTAATGGCCATTCTAATAGGGGTAAGGTACTATTATATTTCATTGTGGTTTTAATTTTTATTTCCCTCATGATTGGTGATGTTGAGCATTTTTTCATGTCTGTTGGCCATTTGCATATCTTCTTTCGAATAAACTCTGTTCGTGTCTTTTGCCACTTTTTAATGAAGTTGTGTTTTCCTTGCTGATTTGTTTATTTGTAGATTCTAGATATAAAATTTGAATTATTTCTATGAAGTGCTTTTGTAGCAACAAGAGCTCATATATGAAGTGGACATTCCATGCATTTTATGGTTTAAATTGTGATGTTAAGAAAGGAACATATTTATGTAATAAGAAGTGCACTTCATAAAGAAAGTTAAATGTCAAGTTCCTATCTGACCTATTAATTACATTCAATAATATTAAAGGTCAACATTTGCTAATTACTTCTGTGCATACCATTTTAGTGTTTGGTGACAGATTTATAATCTCAACCCTCATAATCAAACTGCTTTATTGTAGAAAGTTTTCTAGTTCTTGATTATTATCGCTTGGTTAACTGTATTTTCTTTTTCTCTCAATTGTATTAGAAAATTTCATATTATTTCCTTTAATTTATATATTTTCTTTAATACCCACTGACCTTTTACAGAAAACAAAACCCAAAATAAAGATAATAACCAAATGCTAAATCTGTCACCAAGACCTGTTAAATTTTAAAGTCTTTAAAGAAAATGTGGGGTATAACAGAGTCAAGATGACATTTCAGATGTGTAAGTTTCCAAATGCTTTTCTTCTGAGAGCCACAATAACTTAGTAGCATCACAAAACATTTTTGCTTTGCTTTAGTTGACAAAAACATAGCAGTTTTGTAGTTTCTAATATTAGTATTAGATTGCCAACATTTGACCATTTTTGACCTACAAAAATGACAATTTCCCATAGTCCTACTTAAGTTTTTAAATAGGTAAATTTAAAACACCACCACCAACAACAACAAAAGAAACATTACCCAAACTGTCAATGACATAATACGATATTTTGGAAACATATGATTTCCCAAAATATGTAATGAGAGACATTTCTAAACTATTTTGTGTAATGATTCCTTTCTCTGATGTACAAGAAATCTTCAAAAACCTTAGCCTCCATAAATTAATGCTGACTAGAAAGACTCTAGCTATATCTAGAGACAATTTAATACCTATTCTGTTTGTTTCTGTTTTCTTCAAAAATTTTCCATTTTGTGTCTATGGTTAGTAATGCACACAAAAGTTAAGCCAGAAAGTTTACAGGTCAATGCTAAGGGGAAAAAACACACACTCATTGGCTTGGGGATTTTACAACGCCTTTCTAAAAATAATATCTTTTGGATAAATTCAAGACTGATTTTCTTTATAGAGTGGAGTCTTATCATATAAAATATATTTATTACAACTCATGCTTGTACCCTCATTTCCTAGAGGGGAAGTAGGGCATATAACATTGTGTTCATGTAAAACATGGTGTAGACTAAACTTCTCTTCTCATTAGACACTGTGCACAGTGGTAGTTATTTCAGTTGTCATCTATATATTGATAACTACTAGAACTATCTCTCTAGCTCAGACAAAGCTTTGAGCCCTATATCCATTTGCCTAAAACCAACTCTTAATGGTATCAGGGTTATCTGTTGCTATTCTAATTGCCTGCCAGGAAAACACTTAATCCTCTTTGGAAAAAAATACCATCATCCAAAGTCTTCACAAATTTCTATACAAAATATTAAGAGTTCAATGAAAAATTATAAGACATTTTAAAAAAACATATCAAATATACAAAAACCAAGAGGAAAAAATAAAGTCACAGGTGATTCACATGTTGGAGTTATCTTTCAGGAACTTTATAGTAACTATGATTAGCATGTTCAAGAAAATCGTGGAAAAAATGGAGCCTACTCCCAAAAGACCAGGATATTTTTATTTTTGAGTCAAATAAAAGTTATAAAATGATGATCTAAATTTTGTCATCCTACTGCTTGAAACCATTCAATGGCTCGTTTACCTACTGGATACAGATTAAACTCCTTACCAAGTTATAAGAAACACTTCAGACCTGACCCCTCTGTGTTTATTCAGCCTAACTGCCTCCTGTTTGTTAGGCATTTTGTGCTTTAATTATTAGGTTATTAAATATGAAATGTCGATTTCCTTAATTTCTAAGTTTGACAGTTTATACCTCTGACGTTTCACTTTGACAATTCTTGTTTTATTCTTATTGTGAAGGGACACAAATTCATCAATCTTTCAAACACACGTTTTGGCTTGTGATTATCTTTCAAATTATTTTTTAGAGCAATTTTTGTGAAACCATGGATAAGTCAAAAATTCATGTTATTTTTGAATATGAGTTTCATCATGGAACCAATGCAGTGCAGACAGCTCAAAATATCAACAAAGTGTTTGGGAAGGATGTGGCTCATGAGCACACAGTATGTCAATGGTTTGAGAAGTTCCATTCTGGTGATTTTAATCTTGAAAATGAGCTATGTGGGCGACCTGACAGCAAGGTGGAAAATGATACGCTGAAAGCTGTAATGGAAGTGCATCCATCTCAACCTACGCATGAATTAGCAGCAAGGTATGACATTACTATTCCAACAGTATTGGGCCATTTGAAACAAATTGGCAAGGTAAAGAAGCTGGATAAATGGGTTCCACATCAATTAAATGAGTGTCAGAAGAGAAATCATCTCAATGCTTGCCTTTCTTTGCTGTCACAACATAAAAGCAAACCATTTCTACATTATATCGTTATGTGTGATGAAAAAATGGATTCTTTTTCACAATCACAAGCATTTGGCACAATGGTTGGATAAAGTGGCAAAACAGTGCAAAATTGAATATTCATCAAAAAAAATTAATGGTGTCTGTTTGGTGGTCTAGTGCTAGTATTATCCACTGCAGCTTCCTGAAACCTGGTCAATTGATGACAGTGGATGTGTACTGCAGCCAGTTGGATGAAATGATGAGGATGCTTGTGATTAAGCAGCTGAGATTGGTCAACAGAGACAGGCCAATTCTCTTGCAAGATAACGTTCCACCACATACCGCACAAACAATGCTGCTCAAACTACAGAGGTTGGACTTGGAAACTCTCTGTCATACACCATATTCACCAGACCTTGCACCAACTGACTACCACTTCTTTCAGGCTTTGGACCACTTCTTGCAAGGAAAAATATTCAATTCTCAACAAGCTGTGGAAAACACCATTAATAATTTCATAGCCACTCGCTCTCCAGGCTTCTTCACTGCTGGCATAAACGAGCTACTGTTATCATGACAAAACTGTGTGGATAGTTTAGACGCATACTTCGATTAATTGTACCGCTTCTTGTTTGGGATATAATAAACTACACTTTTGATTTGAAATCGGACATTTCATATTTAATGACCTAAATAGCTCTAGCTACTAGCAGTTCACGAAAGTGTTTTCTTTCATGATGCCATGCATTCGCCATTTGGTGTACCTGGAAATGGAATGCTCTCATTTTACCTACTTCTTCACCTGGGTAATATTTACTTCTCTCCAAATACCTATCTCAAATGAGACTTTCCCTGAGAAATTTTTCTTGAAACCCTCAGGCCAATTTAGGCATACCTCCAATGTGCTCCCAAAGCACCTATTAGATACTCTAATGGAGTACTTTCCATTAATATTTCAATTGAATATACATTTGTTGATCTCCTCTATTAGGCCAAGAGCAGTGGTGTGCCAGAACTGACTCGTACTGGCTCACCAGATTCCTTGTAAAATTTTTAGGAATTTTGTGAATTAATTGCTAAACACAGCCATTATTAACAATTAAATTGAATTAACTTTAAATTGTGTTAAAAATAAAGATAGTAACCATTTACAAACTCACTATAATGTATTTTATTATAATTTATGTTCTTTAAGTTATTTATGTCCATTGTATCTGCATGGTGGAAATTATATATAATGATGTACTAATATTCATCTCTTCTCAAATCTGTTTTCAATGACATCATGTTGATAGCTTGAAATCAACCACAGTTGATTTTTTACACCACAGATGTTGGCAATTGCTAAAAACCAGGACTTGCCTTTTTATTTAGTTAATTATCTAGACTTAAGAAAGCTATTGAGAAAATGTTAATAATGCAGATTTAAAAGTGTGTTATGTTAATAGCCTTTACATTGCAAATAGAACACAAAATTGAGGAATATTTTTCCAATATGTGAAAACCATTGTCTAATTCAGAAGAAAGTTGCTTCTGTCACTAACAAACAAGTAAAATTCTGACATACATATTTGAGATTTCACTTTTATTTTACTGATCAACATAATGAAAATGTCAAATGACATTCCTATCAGAACCATACATGTTTATCCATAACGTGACCATCTTCTTTGCTAAATTGGATAGTAATCAAGTATTTAATTGTGCTGTGATTTATTGGGAATTATTGTGACAATAAAATTATAAAAACATTGAATTATGCAAGACACAGTGAAGTTATATGTGTATAGAATTTGTAATAAATTCTATATTTTATTTGTAAATTGTGTGCTTTATTTCAGTAGAATGTATAATGAATTTATATGTACATATGCATATAGACACATATGCATACTTTTTTTGAAGAGGCAATTATTAAGCATTTACTAGAACACCACTGGATAAGAACTTCTCAAGACGGGATTTATGTCTTAATCTTCTTTTATGTCTAATGTCTGGATAACAGGTAATTCAGTGATTAATGAAAGGTCTGATGAATTGCTATTATTTTGAGCTTATGTGCAAACCCAATATTATTTAGATTTGACAACCCAAAACTGGTATAGACATTATAGTTCAAGAATCAGTATTTAAGTCAATGACCTCTTTAAGTTGAGAAATTAGTAGGCATATTAAAGGCAAAAAATACATTTTCCAGAATAAATTTGAAAAGAACTGGCTTTGTACTGCTATGTGTTTATATTAATAGTAATATATGTATCCATCCTATATGTTGCTTTGCCCAAATTCTCAAATACATAAAGTGATCTATAATTTATAGGAAACTACATGGAAACTGTCTTCTTTCATTATTGCTTAGGCTTTCATTTTAGGCTTATACTTCACCTCGTACCTTGAGTAAATTATGGAGGACTTAGCAAAGATCCAGAAAATAATCACGACTGTGTTTCATAAGGATCCTGTAAGGACCTGTTCTTATTTGCCTTAAAGAATAGAAAACTAAAGACTTTATAACTTCACACATTTGAAGAAATCTTAGAGAGAAGAGAGATATTGTCCATGATCATGTTCCAAAAAAGAATGAACCATATCTCCTTGGGTATTTTCTTTTTTTGTGGGAGATACCAAATCATGTGTCTATAGCTAGAAGAAAATAAAATTAAAACTGTTAATTGATTAAGAAAGTTTTTCTTTTGCTAGCACATCAGATGTACTCTTTCTACTTTAGGAAATTCTGTTCTGAGATTCTGATAACTTAAGTAACATAAAGTAGTCTTAATTTTTCAGTAGAAGTAAACTATTAATAATAGTCCAGGACATAATAAGATAGTAATTTCTTCAAAGAAAACAGCAAAAACAATGAAGCAAAAATGGAAAAAATATTATTTTCAGAAGTTTTGAGTTTTTATATTTTGATTTCTTAACTTAGTTGAATATTCATTTTCAATTTGAATCCCTTGCAGATACTGACTGGCTTCCTAGGGAGCATTTCTATTTATATCACCAACACAATCCGTATTTTTACTTGTCTTAAGAAAACACATAACAGGAGAGGCTGAGGAGATAGGATAACTTGAGGTCAAGAGTTCAAGACCAACCTGAGCAAGAGCAAGACCCCATCTCTACTAAAAATAGAAAACATTAGCCAGGTGTGGTGGCACATGCCTGTAGTCCCAGCTACTCAGGAGGCTGAGGCAGGAGGATTGCTTGAGCCCAGGAGTTTGAGGTTTCTGTTAGCTAGGCTGACACCACAGCACTCTAGCCCGGGCAACAGAGTGAGACTCTGTCTCAATTAAAAAAAAAAAAAAAGAAGAAAAAGAAGAAGAAAAGAAAGGAAAAGACAAGACATAAATATGTTTTCCTAGAATTTTATTTCCCCTTTCCTAGAACTTTGTTGGACTTAGCAAAAACTGTGTTATGTAAAATATTCCATGTCCTTTTTTTACCCTTCCCTAATTCTTAAGAATTTTCAGGTTCTTCAGGAAGTCCCACAAACTCTGGTAATCCTGTGACTTTAATTAATGTATCAGGTGTTTGTTGGCCATTCGTCTATCTTCATTTGAAAAGTTTTCTTCATGTCTTTTGTCCACATTCTAATGGGGTTGTTTGATTTTTTTCTTGTTGGTTTGCTTGGGTTCTTTGTAGATTCTGGTTATCAGCCCTTTATCATATGTATAGCATGCAAATATTTTCTCCCATTCTGTAGGTTATCTATTTGCATTATTGATTGTGTCCTTTGCTGTGCAGAAGCTTTTTAATTTGATCAGGTACCATTTATTTATTTTTGTTGCCTCTATGATTACTTTTGGGGTCTTCTTCGTAATTTTTTTGCCTAGGCCACTATCTATAAGAGTTTTTCCAACATTTTCTTCCAGAATTCTTATAGTTTCCTGCCTTAAGTTTAAATCTATTATCCATCATAAATTAATTGTTGTGGGTGGTGAGAGGTGTGAATCCTGTTTCAGTCTTCTACATGTGGCTATCCCATTTTATCAGCATTATTTATTGAATAAGTATTCTTTTCCCCAGTGTATGTTTTTGTCTGCTTTGTCAAAGATCAGATGGCAATATGAGGATGGTTTCATATCTAGGTTCTCTGTTCCAATTCATAGATCCATGTCTCTGTTTTTGTGCCAGTACCATGTTAGTTTGGTTACTATAGCCTTGTAGTGTAGCTTGAAGTCTGGTAAAGTGATGCCTCCTGACACATGAAAAAATTCTCAACATCTCTAATCATCAGGGAAATGCAAATCAAAACAACAATGAGATCTCACCTAACTCCAGTGAGAATGGCTCTTATTCAAAAA
Organism: Eulemur rufifrons; assembly: GCF_041146395.1. NCBI lineage: Eukaryota > Metazoa > Chordata > Mammalia > Primates > Lemuridae > Eulemur > Eulemur rufifrons. The sequence goes on along the minus strand of NC_090997.1, from coordinate 25,355,879 downwards.
GTCCCAAACAACAGATGCTGGTGTGGATGCAGAGAGAAAGGAACACTAATCTACTGTTGGTGGGACTGCAAAACTAGTACAACCTCTATGGAAAGTAGTATGGAGATACCTCAAAGAACTAAAACTAGACCTACCGTTTGATCCAGCAATCCTGCTACTAGGTATTTACCCAAAGAAAAAAAAAGACATTTTATAAAAAAGACACTTGCACTCAAATGTTTATAGCAACACAATTCATAATTATAAAGATGTGGACACAACCCAAATGCCCATCAATACATGACTAGATTAATAAGATGTGGTAAGTGTATACCATGGATTACTACTCAGCCATAAAAAAAAAAAAAGGTGATCTAGTATCTTTTGTAACAACCTAGATGGAACTGGAGACCATTCTTCTAAGTGAAGTACCACAAGAATGGAAAAACATGTACCACATGAACTCAATACTAAATTGGAACTCATCAACCAACACTTATGTGCACATACGGAAGTCAAATAGGTGGGAGGGGTGAGGAGGGGATGGATAAATTCACACCAAAAGGGTACAATGCATGCTATCTGGGTGAAGTACATACTTAAAAGTTTGACTCAAACTGTACAAAAGCAAGTTATGTAACCAAAACATGTGTACCCCTGTAATATTCTGAAATTTTTTTAAAAATTAGTATGTCAGGACCAGCTAGTTGTTCTCAACTGTGTCTGAGGGATCTCTGGTCAGTAGCCATTACTTTTCCCTACATCTCAGTATGTTTCCTTTTCCTCCAGGACCTTATTGCCAGCACTTCATCTCTAGGCCTAGAAAAACAAAGGAAGGGCATCTTTTGCAAAACATCCACAGAACTCCGGCCTAACTGCTCCATTTCCTATTTGTAGGTATAGACCTTCTTTGTAATAGAACTTTCATCAGTGGCCCCCAATCTTTTTTGGGCATGGGAGGCAGAGCTCAGTTGGGGAGGCGAAGCTCAGGCAGTGATGCCATAGATGGGGAAGGGCTGTAAATACAGATGACAGATGAAGCTTTGTTTGCTTGCCTGCCACTCACCCACTGCTCACCTCCTTCTGTGCCTGGGGTTCCTAAGTTTCATGGAAGATAATTTTTCCACAGACTGGGGAGGTGGGGTGCAGAGCTTAGTTGGTACTGCAGTCCAGTTCCTAACAGGTATGGACCTTGGACTGTGGCCCAGATAGTTGGAGACTGCAGATCCATATAATTCTCCCAGTTTTTCTTTACTTTTCTTTCTTTCTTTTTTTTTTATTGCCAAATTTCTAGCTCCTAACGCAGTGCCTAGCATGTAGTAAGTGTTCAACAGATGTTTATGAAATGAATGAATGAATAAATAAATGAACCTAAACTGAACCAGAATCTCAGTCCTAATTCCAAATTCTCAAGAAAGGAGGTGGGCCTAACTCTTGATAAAATTTCAGAATAGATCAGAATTCTCTGGCTCTCTGCCTTTTTTTCCTAAATTTTATTCCTCTTTCAAGAGTTTCATGCTGTCTCTGAAGTATGCATAAAAATAACATGTTCTTCAAAGCCTGCTTAATTCTCCATAATGGTGAATAGTTACTGAGCAATCACTCTATGTCAGACATTGTGTGTGTGCTTTACAGGTACAGTACTATGTGGTTAAATTCCTATAAAATATTTATGAGGTTGGTGATATTCTTATTTTACAAATGAGGAAACTGAAGTACAGAACAGTTAAACCCTTGGCCAAGGTTCCACATATGGGAATCTTGTGAAGATCCAGGGTTTGATTCAGGTAGAGTAAAGCCAAAGTCCACACCCTTCATGGCTATGCTATTATCTTTCCCTACCCCAGGTTTCAGTACACTCTTGCTTTCCTCCCTCTTCTTCAGAAAGCCACCCACTCCCTCTCCTGTTAGCATTAGGAAAATTATGTGATCTATGCAATGAGGATATACTCATGAATAATTTATGGTTTGTTTTTGACATTTAGGTTACAGTGTTGGCATCTTAAACATTGTGATGCTTTCTATTTGGTGACTGTGGTCTAATGGTAGTTTACTTTTTTGTAGTATTATATGCTTACAAACATTTATAAACATACATATGCATTTAGAAATATTTATGTTTATAAATATTTCTTATTAAAAAGATGGTTTTCAAAAATACAAGTATTAGAAAACAAAAATTGATTATGTACATGTATTCACATTTACTTTCTCTTTTACAGTAAGTATAATTATTTGGGAGCCATTGCATTATATACTTCATGAAATTGTAGCCTAACAGGAAAGATTTCTATCTATTTTGTGGATTTTCTGTGTAACATTTAAAAAGTGTAGAAGTGCAGAAGTAAAATGAAATAATCTTCCCAAACCAAATAGTAAATCTATTCTTCATAAATAGATACAATAGTACTATATACTTAACATTTGAAATAGTTGTCTTTTAGTGGTGATTAATTTATGTCAATCCATATCTGTTCTGGATGAGAATGGTCTCCTTTGTGCTAAGTTAACAATTCAATATATATTTATTGAATGACTACTCTATGGAATACACTATGCTAAGTACCATAAAGCATCAAAAAAGTGATTATGATATAGTTTTGCTTTTCAGAAGCTTAAATTCTACAAAGAGAGAAAATTGTAGAAAAATAAATACAGTACATTTTTAGAAATTCTAAGTAATGGTGAGGAAAAACAACAACCTATTGGAATTCAGAGGACTAAGAGTTACCATATGGTTAGTAGGAACAGGAAAAGCTTCCTGAAGATAGTATCGTCTATACTGACCTTGAAGAATCGGTAGCATTTCAACAGATGAAAATGGGGAAAACATAGGGAATTCAGGAAAATTGAGGCCCTGAAGACATATATCTACCCCCCGCCCCCCAGCTCCTCTAGCTCCTTGCTATAAGACACAAACAAAAATAAAATAGAATAAAACAAAACAAATTAGAGCTCCTTTGCCTCTTTCTGGAAGCTAGAGCTCTTGAGTCTGAATAAAAAGTTAAGGTGAGTGAAGTCATATTTTTATAATCTTGGTAGATGACCAAAAAAAGCCTGATACTTAAAAAGAAGTTTGCACCACACGAGACACGTGTGGCAATGTGACCTTGGTTTAGTTTTTATGGTTCTTCAGAAAGTAGTCTCCATGTAACACAAAAGGAAGTAGCTATGTATTTAATAAAAAGTTATTATGAAATAATATTAGGAAGATAGGCATAGGGAGAGATATGGGGAAGATTCTATAATAGAACTGAATTTTAACCACCTAAATGGCCAGTCAACAGAAAATGACTAAAATTCATAAATCAAGCAACATTAAGTTAACTGTATTACTTAATAACACAAAAATAAATACTAAAATAATAGACGAAAAGACTGAAAGAACACTGGAAGTTGAAGAAGAACAAGATAAGAAACTACTAGTTTGGGGACATAAACCCTTTAGTACTATTTTTAAATAATCTGCATGTAATTTTTTTATAAATACAAAAGTTAACTTTGGAATTTTTTAAAAGTTTTAAATTCAATAGGGCTCAAATTAGAGTATTCAAAAGCCAAATAGAAAAACTATTCCATGCTGTAGAGAAAAAATATGATGAAATGAAAAAATAGAAGAAATGGAAGTTGGATTCAGAAACCCTAATATGTAAATAATAGTATTATTTAAAGAGTAAACCTGATGGAAAAGAAGAAATAAAATTTTCAAAACTTCCTATGTTGATGAGAAAATTAGTCTTTGGATTAAATGGGCTCAAAAGTCTTGATCAAGATTAATGTGGAAACTATCACATCTAGACATTTGCTGCTGAAATTTTTGAACAAGATTAAAAAAGAGAGATTTATAAGCCTCCATTCTGAAATGAAATTATGAATTGATAGGATGAGGTGGAAGTGCTTTCCAGGGAACGTGATGCACCAGCACCGGAGTCAGAAAACTGGACGGGTTTTTCAGAAATATGGAGTAATTGAGATGGATGGCTAAGGTTTAAAGTCAATGACCACAAAGGGAAATAAAACCAAATCATTTACAGAGTGATTGATAACTGGAGTGTGTACTTGCTAGCTTGCTTGCACATGCTGCAATGACAAAATCTGCTGCAGCTTTGTTAATGTAGTCAGGTAATAAAACTCACTATACACCATTATTTTAATTAAGAGATTTTAAAAATCATAGAATGTGCAAGAAAATAAAAGGTCTTTATTTCACTCCTTCCTTTCTCCTTTCCTCTTCCCTTTCTTTCTTTTTTTATTTATTTATTTTGAAGAAATGCATCCATCTTTTTTGCTGAAAGTTGGCTACAGTTTAAGAATCCTGTACTTTATAGTTTCTATCTTAATTATGATTATTATTAGGAGAAGAAAAAACACTCCCAGTGGGGTTGTAACAAATATGTTAGCACCACCATTAGTGTATCACAATTGTTCTTATCTAACCAAATATTTTCAAAAGAAAAATATATTTTGAATTTCTTAAATTGTCTTCATTATAATTTTTTCTTCAATATTACTAATGAAAACTCTAAATAAATCTTAGAGTAAGTGTTGCTACTTCAATGATATGCTGATTTTAATTAACAAACATTAATACCTGATCCATGAAATATTATTCAAGGTTATGTGGGAATTGCTAATCTAGTAAAATGTGATATATGGTCACCAACCAAACATAAAACTAAACCAAGGTCACATTGTATAAAATCTTATTAATGAAAAAGATATCAAAGTTATTCAGATTGATTGCTAATAGATCTTTCTACCATTTTCTGCCTCAGGGGTACGATGATGGCTATGGGGGTGAATATGAGGACCCAACATATGAGGCTTATGATAATAGCTATGCGACCCAAACGCAAAGGTAAGGCATTTGCTGTCTAAAGCATCCTTTTTAGGATTATCTCTAATCCTGCTATTTTGTTTCTTGAATCTGAATATCAGTTATATTATGTGAGAGTTTCTAGCAGTGATTTTTTTTCCATTATCTTTCTGAATTATTAAGTTGCTTACTAGACTGTGAGAGGTAAAATATAATAATCTTGCAATTGCAAACACTGAAATAGTAGTGTGTCATTCTGAGACCAGATGATTATCATAAACCATGAACTCATTAAACGAGCTGGTATTTAATTAAATACTCTTATTTTTAGAGTTTTATTTTTTTTTTAGTAAACTTGTAGTTAAGACAATGATAAAAGCAAAGCAATATGGTTTTATTTTCTAAAACGTAATTTGTAAAACAAAAGATAGGAAAATACTATTGGTACTCTGCAAAGAGGGAAATTCTTAAAACATCTTATGAAACCAAGAATTCCTTTACTTTCTTGATGGATGTCTTAAAGATTGTTGAAAAAATATATATGTACATAATCTTTAGATTGACTCAAAATCTGTGATATTAATGAATTTTTAATTCTTCAAAGTCAGATTTATTGAGGTGTTATTTACATATGATAAAATTTATCCCTTTAAAGTTGTATGAGTTTGGCAAATGCAAACTGTGTAACCACCCTCAAAATTAAGATATAATGCATTTTCATCACCCAGGCCCTAGAAATCACCATCTGTTTTCTGTCATCACAGTCTTGCCTTTTCTATAATGTCATATAAGTAGAAGTAATGTAATATGTAGCCATTTGAGTTTGGCTTTCATTTTTTGGCAATTCTGAATAAAATTGTGTAAAACAAATGGACTTTTAGAATACTGAATCATCTAAGATTTTTCTAAAAACCAGTTACAAATTTCATAGGAAAATAGAAGGAGTCCATGTGATAGTTAAGTGATTCTCCTCTTTATGTGATTGACAGAAGACAATGGAACTAATTGTTGCAAAATCATTATAGCATTGATAATTTATTGTCCAATTTTATTTACACACAAGGAGACTTAACTAACAAGTCTCCTTTAAGAGTTATTAAGTAATATTTGAGGAACAGGAGGGGGCAAAGAAAGAAACAACTTTAAGGTCATTATAGAGTAGAAGAAATCTACATATACAGAAGTTTTGATTTTCCAATGGCCCAAGGGACAATATAATGAAAGGAGTGAAGGGAAATTTTGTTTAGGAAGAATACTGTGGGCAATTAAGAAAAAGGTGAGTGTGAACTGTTACGTTTAAAGCTAAATATGAATTAAGATACCACTGTGGAAATAACCACCTTCAACATCAAGTAATTGGTTAATTTGTAATAGGTTATATAGAGAAGCCATTATGAACCAAGAGCTTCTGCTATGGATAATATCTGAATAATTCCAATTACATATTGGAACACAGCACAGATATTTAGGACGTGGGAAAGTTTTGTATTACACCATAGACACTGAGCAGAGTATTGTGTGCAAATTGGCTACATATTTAAAACATTTGTTAGTATTTTCAATCAAGTTGTTAGTTCATCATTACATGTTAATACATAAAATAGTGATAACAGACTTCTATAACTTGCTTCAGAAATCTTAGATAGAAAACATAACTACCACACACTACAAACACAGTTAGAATGGACTAAAATAATTTCTTGATTTAGCTCTGTAAAGCTACATTTAGATCATAGAGATTTTGGAATAATTTTATGAAAATGAGGGACATTCTGTGTCTTTCTTTTGGTGATATTAAATGGACTTAAGTGACCTTAAGAGATAAAGATGAAGAAAAATACAGGAGTAGGATAATTTATCTGTGAATATTTGAAAAGTGACTACTATAATTATTGAACAAATTTATTTATAAAAAGTAATACAGAATAATTTTGAGAAAAAATGTTTTATCTTCTTTTCATAAAGCATAATTTGTATGGAAAAGGACATTTTCTATGCACTTCTGCTGCATTCTCCTTCCCTTTTCCTATCCATTAAATTTTTTATGGCCAAATTCTTCCCTTTCTTCCAGACTTAGCTCAAAAGCCAATTCTTCCAAAAAGTCTTACCTTAACCTTTTGTTTGGGAATGATTGATTTCTGTCCTGAATTCCAATACCACCACATCTTTACTTTTCTATATACTTTCTCTGGCTTACATTGGGATTATTTGTATACATGGCACTTAAATCCTTACTACTTGCCCCAAATCCTTGTCTGATACATCCTCATATCCCTCACAATACTAGGCATTGGGTCTTTCATGGGGTGTGTGCTGAAAGGATGATTGTTGAGTACATGAATGTCAGGCCTAATATATTCTACGCTATGAGGATACAAAATAAGAGCCTCATTCCTTAAAGAGAATACAAAATTCAGAATTGTATGTCTAACATTTACTGGTAAAATACGTATATGATTCTCAGATAATTTAGTGCTAAACCAGAAGGGACCAAAAAAAGTCATGAAATAAGTTGCAATGATACTAATGTTATATATTACAATCATTACATAATAATAAAGTAATTATAAAATGTCTATTTTGGTCAAAATCATACCCTCAATACTAGCAGAGTCTCTGGAGCACTAGAGGTTCTCAGTAAAGATTTTTTTGTATGAATGAGTGAAAAATAAATAAATGCATTAGTGAGTGAACTATTGTTTTCAAGAAATTCTGTGAGGAAGAATTTTTTAATATAATACTAATTTATAATAGAAATGGATAAACACTAGAGTATTTATTAAATAATATATTTAATCCCTACTTTTAGATTATTTCTATTGTTCCAACTATACTGGCAGAGAGTAAGACTAACAGTTCAGTTAAATAAGTGCTTTTAAGTGATTGTGTTCAATAGTATACTAACCATACAGTGACAATACATATTGTTTAATTTTTAAATATATTTTAATATACTTGCTTTGAATAATTTGTTTGAAGAGTCATTTGCAAGTGGCATATATATATAATATATATATGTTTAAACAAATACAAGTTGAACAATGAGAGGTTAATCAAGTATTAGGAATTAGGAGATAGAGAAAGTTCATTTCCTACAAGAATCAGTCTAGTATTGTTTTTTTCCAAGTGGTGGCATTTTAGTTGGACAAGAAATGTAAGAGTTGGATTGATGAAAGGAAATGTTTTCTAAAGAAGTAAAATAAAGAGAAATATATGAGCATAAAACTCCAGCATTTACAAACAGTATGAATATTATTTTGGCATTGTTGAGTTCAAAATCAGAAGGAATGCTGATTTATAGTCTTGAAGATAAAACAATAGAATATGTGTGACTTAGCGGAACTGAAATAATAGATAAAAATCTTTAGAGAAAATGGTCTTTAATTGACTAGTTAGCACAAGTGAACACAGAATTTGTGAAGATGATAAAGTAGAATCTGGCAGGTGCCTAAATGGAATAATTATATCATCCTCAATAGGGATTCTGGGGAAGTTCACAAGGTAACAACCCTACAAAGGTTCACCTGGAGTTCAGGAGCTATAACAGCTTTAATTAATCCCCAGTTATCTTGTAAGGTATCATTAGTTATGGAAAATTTCAAATGGATCAGAAAAGGTACTTCACTGAAGATTCCTCCGGAGGCAGCTTAACTGAATGACATATTAATGGCTGGTAAAGATGAAATGAGGAGTTTCTGACCATCTTTTTCTCTTGCTCTGTGTCTGTGAAGAGAGAAAGTAAAGAAAGAGATTGATGAGTTTACTATTCAAGCTTCAGATTTCAGGACCAGTGTTGCAGTTTCCAGGGGAACTCACTTACTTGAAGTCTTTGGCTTAAGACAAGTTATATCCTGTGATTAACACCTTTAATTGGACCAAACGTTTAAATTCTATTCATGTTCTGATACTCTATTTTTTTTATGTACTCCTTAAAGGCATTAACATTTTCAGAGATCCACCTTTTGATATCAGGTAAATTCACAAGGTTTGGCTGACATTTCACAATGACCAAAGTTTAGAAAAGAATCTATACCAAACGAAATCATACATACAGAAAAAAGTAACTTTTATTTACTTCCATACAAATGGCCCCATTGCAAAGAAAAGTCAGAAGACCAGTTCTGATCTTTAATTCTAACAGTAATATTATTTTATTTGGATATGCAATGTTAAAGACATATAATTTTCCCGTGTAAATTTTTAACTTTAAAATGAAAGCCTTTGCTTTCCTTGAAGCACAAATCAGGTGAGGCACTCCCACAATCTAGGAAAAGAAGGTGCCCTTTTGTAGATTATTAAAGGAATGTGCTAGGAGGAAAAAGGTGAATCTACCTCTGAAATATATGGCAGTAGTTGTCAAAGTTTTCTAGAATGAACATCCTTTTTGAATATCTGCAACTGTCAGGGCCCACAGATACGGGGAAGAAAATGATACTCTTCAATTAGAATAATTTGAGGAGAGTTTAAAAGGGGGCTATATTCAGTGGCAGACTATCCCTAGAGTGAAGTGCTCTCTTACCACAAATAGTACCCCTGACCTCACTCTCCTCCCTCCCTCCAGCTGCTTACCATTGTTCCCATTGGCTGGACTCTTTAGGAAGCAGCGGGCAGGAGATCCAATAGATGGCGCTGCCATGCATCATTCACCAGGTAGAGAGCAGGCTGGAGGGGAGAACGAAAGTGGGAAGGCAAATAGAAGAGACCCAGCACAATATCCAAAATTTGTATAACACTCCAGCAACTAGTAATTGTATATATTAGTGTCAACTGCTTGAAGATATAAATAATGACATGGAAGTGTTAGGGAATCAGTAATGCCTTTAAATGAATTTGTATTTTATTTATGAGAAAGCATTTATATACTAAAAAAAAAAAAATCAGAATATACAGTGAACATACAAATATACATTTGGTGGACAAATGGGTTCTCACATCCCTTGCACAACTTTCTAGCTCCTCAAGGGTCAGAGCCTACAGGTGGGTACCACTGCTTTGTTGTTCAGAGGCTGCTTAGAACTAATGGTTTATAATAGTTAACAATAGTTTTGTGCTAGCTACTATGCTAAGTGTTTAGAGGTGTTTTATCTCATTTAATCCTTGCAACAACACATGAGGCAGGGAATTTTCCTCTCTTTTGTATAAAGAAAAATTGAATTTTAGAAATGTTAAGTAACTTTTTCCAAGTACATTGAAGTAGGGAGTGTTGGATTTGAACCCATGTCTGCTAAGTTCAGAGTCTTAGACATAAAGAGTAACAAATACTACCTGAAAATCTGAATTAATTCAGACTTTTGCTATGTATCTAAATAGTCCAGAGACAATATGCATTTAATGTAATAAAAATGTAGGGAGTTATTTGCATGCTTTTCAAAAAGTTCTGATCAAAGGACACTTCTAAGCAAGAAAAAAAATTAAATTATTTAACTATTTTCTTAGGCTATTGATTTGATGTGAACCCTTGTATTTGATACTGAGTCTACAGAAACCCTTCCAGTGAAAACTTAAGTGTGAGGCACTGTAGTTACCCAGTAATTTAATAAAAGTTATAATATTAAATATATAACAGCTTGTCCTATTCATTTAAGTAGCACTGTTCACTGTAAAGTGACTCACCCTCATTTTGTAATTCAATCCTCTTATGTCTCAATGCTATAGTCAATGACGAGATTGAATTTACATAAGGTTATTGGATTTGAGGTATTTTCCCACAGTTATTCTACAATTTAGTTGTATTTTCCTGCCATCTACAGACCTTTGCATGCATAAACAGTAGATTTGATATGTTTACATTTACCTTAACAAAAGGAGACTCCAGCTCTTGATACACATTAGTTTTTTTCTTTTTTAGTCCTTACTTGACACATATATTTTAGGCACTTAGAATAATTGCTATGAGTTTTAGGAAGGAAACAATGTGTTTCCTTAAATTATTCATTATATTTGTTGATTTTTTTTTATTAATTTAAAGTTAATTTCTATGATAACAACTACTCACCTAAGTAGTCAATTTCTATTTAAAAATATACCATTAAAGTACTTTTTATGAAACTCTAATAAGAAGAGTTAGAAAAACCATTTTCCCCAGGAAAAAAAAACATTTCCCCATATGAATGACAAGTCTCCCAAGAGGACCTAAGGCAGTGTCCCGGTTAGGAACTAAAACCTGCTTAATCATTTATTGAAATCAAGACATGTCAATATGTCAGCCATTTCTCCTCACCAGATTAGTTTAGAATTGGAGACATGCTGCAGGAAATAAGATGATATTGGGAAAACCTGGTAATACATACATAATCAGAGCTTCAGTAATGGGAAGTGTTAGATCACCTTAAACTCTCAAAAAACCTGATGTGTGGCAAAACGTCTAGCATTAAGGCCAGATAAGAAGCCTAAAGTGAAATTCTGGTTTCAATGGTAGGTGAGGGGAAGCATAGCTCCACCAAAAAAAAAAAAAAAAAGAAACAAACAAACAAATTTAACATATAAGCCATACACTTAAGGGGTCAGGAAGTTTCATGAATGTATGTGCTTGTAAATGTATACAATAAGGAGTGGTGGAGACTGGCAAACTAGAAGGTATGAGCCCTATCTAAAGCAGCTATCTTTTTTTCACCTTTAGGATATTGTGGCCATGCAGTCTATGTAATAAAGCCGGGGGGAGGGAGGGGCAGTAGTACTGGTTCTTTTTTTTCTCCCCAAGAAAAGCCAGAAATCTAGGTTTTACAGTTACTATTTCTGCATAAGAAATGACCTCAAAGCCCAGTGGTATAAAACAACCATTTTTACTATGCTCATGGATTTTGTGCATCAGAAATTTTAACAAGGCACAAGAGTGACTTGGTCCTGTTCTACTATATCTGAGGCTTCAGCCGGGAGGGCTCAGAAACCAAGGGAGACTCCACAATTGGGGGCTGGAATCATCCAAAGAATCCTCCTATCATATCTAGCAGTTAATGCTGGTACTTTAATTAGGGCTGTTGTTTGGAACACTCATATAGCGCTTTCCATGTCACTTAGGCTTCCTCAAAGCCTGACAGCTCAGGACACCAGATATGAGTGTCCCAAAGAACAAAGCAGAGGCAGCACTGCTTTTTATGAATTAGCCTCATTCTGTTAGTTACAAACAAGTCATAAGTCCATCCAGATTCAAGACGAGGAATATTAGACCTTACCAGTTAATGGGTGACTGGCATAATTCAAGGATGGAAAATATCGTTTAGATAATTTTTGGAATATATAACCTGCTGCATCAGTTTTTCAGTGCAATACCCTGATTTTTAGATGTTGGCAACTAATTTAAAGAAATTAAACACTTTGGCAATTGAACCAAACTTATCTATAGATAGTCATGGTCATGGTTTTCTAAATTCTGCTCTGTACCAAATAGTCAGGATGGAGAATTCAGTATACAGAAAATGCTTCCGGGGCATAGTAACAAGTAGTCCTTCAGAACAGCTATTTGAGGACACTGTGGTCTGTGAAGGATGTCCTAAAATCCAGGGGACTATTTGTGAACAATTAGGGGATAAGACAGACATTCAAATAAATACATAGCATGTGATAAGTACTATGCTAGAAGGATGTCCTAGAGGATATAAAAGAATGTTGGAGGCTAAGTGGAGGGTTAAGAGAAAACAGCAGGCTTCCCATAAGAGCTGATGCCAAACTGAGATTTGACTAGTAAGTAATTTTTATCCAGGCAAGGGCATCAACAGGAGCAAAGGCAAAAAAATCAGAATATGATTTATTATTAAGGAAGTACCTGTCCTTCAGGAGGATCAGATTATAAGATATTCGGGAATAGTAGGGCATTTAGTTGGAGTAATAGGAAGGAAACAAGAAAACTTAAATACAGCACTCAAAAATAAGAAAGAGTTGATATTTGCATAGAGTTTGAGGTTCTTATCTCGCCAAGAAGTTGGTAAAGCCAAATTCATCTTTGGAGACAATCACGATCATCTTTTTTCTGTAACAGGCCGATTTGGTCATCCAAGGTCAAGTTCTCCACTAGTACCTCTTCCATTGCTCTCCTGAACAATCTTTCTGTGCTTTCATTGTTTTTTTGGTTTCTAAGTCAATTTGCATATTTTTTAAAAAAAAAAAACAACCTCCAGGTCTTGCCGTTTTGCACTTGCACACAGGTAATGAGAGAAGGGAGATATTTTTCTTCTGACACTATGGTCAAAATGGGAAAGATGGGTCTATGTGATCTTTAAACTATAGAGTTGGTAAAACAAAACCAAGACTCACATTATATCCTGGGAAGACCTCAGAAAAGGGAATAGAATTTACCTGGGAGGAATGTGGGATAGAGTTAAAAGAAGATGGAGATAGTATTCATTTTCCATAATTAGAATTCCCTTTGTAATACCCTCAACATCTTCTTTTGCTGTTTCATTAAGTTAGTATTTATCAAGAGTTTGATATTTGCTAGGTGCCAGAAATAGAATAGTGACCAAATATGATAAAATTATAGGTTCATAATCTTATAGTTGAAATCCTGTGGACCAGATATTTCATAGGCAGAATTGTTTGTATTTTAGAAAGGCAATACAATGCATATACTGTATATTGTATATCACCCCCAGTGACATCTGGGCCAAAAATACATATTAATATTATTGTATTGAATATGTGAATAATTACACTAAGCAAGATATACATACATAGCTTCCTATCAATTTAGGTCATAATTTTGTTGCCTAATTATTTTAGATACCCAATTTAAGAAAAACACTTTTGGTTTCAGGGCTTTTGTATTTGGAGTCTGAGGATAAATAATTGTGGACTTGTATTACATAATATTCAGTAAAATTAAATTATAGGAAATGTGTGAAAGGAGCAAAAGAGAAGTCTGAAGGGCTAGACAGAGAACAGGAACATTTCCAAAAGTAGTAAATTTCTAATAATAGTAATAATAGGCCTAATACTGAGCATTTGCTTTGTGCCAGAAGCCTATATTAGGTATTTTACAAACATTATCTAATGAGGTAGATAGTTTTATCCTCATGTTACAGATAAAGAAACAGGACTAAGAATGTTTCCTATTATCAGCACTTTATAGCTTAATAAGTAAAAGGTCCAAATTCTAAACTAGAATAGTTTCTGTCCAATTCCAAAGAATGGGCCCTTTGTACTAATACTATATTGTTTCCCAAATACTTTATACCGTTTTTAAACACCTTGACTTATTAGGAAATTCTTAAACTGAAGTAACATCTACTTCTCTGTAATCTCCATTTATACACATTGGTCTCTGCTCTGCCCTGTGAATCTACATAGAAATAAATCTAGCTTGTTTTTGTCTCCCATATATCAGCCTTTCTTAAAGAAAATAATTCCCCTCTATCAATAACAGATCCAGAGTGTGGTAGAGCATCCTTGGTTACAACTCTTCACCCCTCCTTGCATTCATGCCCTTTGCTGTGTGATTTTCCAGTTCCTCTGAAAAAGGGGACAGAGTATATTCTCCCAAATTCTTACTGTCATGTATCTTGCTTAGACTAATATAATAATGTCACTTCTAAACTTAGGCCTTATGAGGTCTGTGTGATTCCCACTTGCCTTCTTGCCATTATAGCTGTTCTTCACTTAATCCGTGCTCCAGAATGAACACATGTGGAGCCCAGAAGGGCCAAGCCCAGCTCCATCCATAGCTTGGAACAGAACACCCAGCAGCCCCATCCTAGATCAACCAACCTCCAGCCAAACCAAAAACCCATGAGCTAAATAATTGCTTATTGTTGTATGATGCTCTCAATTTGTTGTTGTTTGTTATGCATTATTATTGTACCAGTAACAAATTTATCCAGTGTAAATGCCCACATAAGACATGGTGTTCTTCAACTCTTCTTTGAATATCATGATCCCCATTTCACCAAGTATCCTAGTTCTTTTCTATTAATAAAACTATTCCAGTGGTTCAAGTGTCCATCTCAAAATTTGGTCAGTGATCTCGAGCTATATTATATTAGATGAGAGTTGGCCGGCACAAAGACATGGCACTATTGCCATCCGGTGCTGCTTGCTTCAAAACTCTTCAACATAATCTGACTATGTGGTTTTCTTAAGTGGCTACATCGCATTATTGGGTTCTATTGAACTTGTTTTCAGCTGAAACCTAGGTTCTTTCTCAATGAACTGCTGTCAAGCCAGTTCTAACACCATATTTCATCTTTGCAATTGAGTTTTTTTAACCTAAACACAGAAATGTACATTTATCTCTATGACATTTCACCTTGTTATTCAGGCCTCTTATTATTAGTTTTGAACTACCTTTTTGAATACGAATTCTTTTTTTTTTTTTTTTTGAGACAGAGTCTCACTCTGTTGCCCAGGCTAGAGTGAGTGCCGTGGCGTCAGCCTAGCTCACAGCAACCTCAAACTCCTGAGCTTAAGGGATCCTCCTGTCTCAGCCTCCCGAGTAGCTGGGACTACAGGCATGCGCCACCATGCCCGGCTAATTTTTTCTATATATATTTTTAGCTGTCCATATAATTTCTTTCTATTTTTAGTAGAGGTGGGGTCTCGCTCTTGCTCAGGCTGGTCTCGAACTCCTGAGCTCAAACGATCCACCCACCTCGGCCTCCCAGAGTGCTAGGATTACAGGCGTGAGCCACCGCGCCCGGCCTTGAATACGAATTCTTAAAACAAGCATACTAGTTATACTTCCGGCACATCTTATATTTATTTCTTTATTCAAGTACCTTTCAAGGAAGTTTTTAGGCAAACAGAATACCAAGAACAAAATTCAGGAGAAACCATTACATTGACATTGACCACCAATTAAAATTTCATGAGAATAGTTGTGAACATAGACACAAATCTACATGGCTGTACTTTCAGGAAGTTTACAAATTATTAACACAGAAATTATGTAGTTTTTTTAAATTATTCATTTTATTCTACAAAAATTCATTGAACATCGCTATTCTGGACCTACGTATACAGAAACAAAGCATAGCCTGGACTTTGATTTTTTCACAGTTAGTGTCATTTGTTTTCTTTACAGAATATTAACCTGAAATTTTGTATCAGAAACATCATAAAT
Source organism: Eulemur rufifrons (assembly GCF_041146395.1). Lineage (NCBI taxonomy): Eukaryota > Metazoa > Chordata > Mammalia > Primates > Lemuridae > Eulemur > Eulemur rufifrons. Next base: position 25,340,034 of record NC_090997.1, on the reverse strand, counting down.
GGTATTACAGATCTCTGGACCCCTGCTGAGTCCAGTTGGATCAGAATCTGAAGAATGGGGCTCAGGAATTTGCATTTTTTAGGACAGTATCCTGTGATGCTTATATACACCAGATATTGAGAACCAATGTGCTAGAGGAAGAGACATTGATTTTTTTAAAAGAAGAGCCCTATTACAATGAGAGCTGGTCTACAGGACGATGTGAGCAAAGTCTTACAGAAGACAAGAGGGAAAGGGTGAGAACCTTGCCTGGGAGATTGGGTAAATCCTTATAAGAAGCTGAACACTGAGCTGGATCCCAGGAGGACAACGAAGAAGTAAGGGAAGTTCCACCTAAACAAAGATTACCACGGTCAGGGGCATAGGATCATGAAAGATTTTATGTCTTTGGGAGATACTCCATCATGTCTGGGTGTGAGGTAGGTTAAGAGGGGAGTGATAGAGCAGAGGCTAGATAGGTGATTATAAGATAGAAAAGGTATCTATGCTCTGTGCTAAGGAATTATCACTCAAAGTCGGGATTAGAGTAAAGGGAGACATGAAAATACAAAATTATAATTCAGTTCAAAGCATGCCACTATTGTGGTGCATGAAGACAGCAGTTAAAATTCTGATTTCTTTTCTCTTTGCAGTAATTCAGCATTGTTACTAATTTTTACTAGTAAGCGGGCTTCGTAACACTTCTAATCACAACAGTTAAAGCCTCACTTGACTTATGTTACATGCCCAGAGTTTCTGGATAAATGTGGCCTTTGTCAAAACAGAATCATTATCAATTCACGTATTCTTTCCTCTGACTCTATTATATTTATTTAAATTTCCAAAGTCTGGTACATGAAAATAACCCTGTATTTAATGGGTAGCAAGTGTTTGGGAGCATTATACAGCACAAGTGAGATTCCAATTGTGATTTGAATGAGGAAGAATATAAATCACTATTAACACATAGCCATAGTGCAGCTTGCACCAATGAATTTATTCACAGATTAATTAAAGTATTGAAATAATTAGAAATTACACTGATGTTTACAGCACTGAAATCCTACTGATACTCATGAATTATGAGTCAGCTAAAGAAATATGTGTTTGTGGTTAAAGATTATGTCCATTTCAAACTAGGGTTCAATAACTTCTACGTATTTATACCAAAGGCATGTAACAGTTCATTTAATAATGTCATGTACCACTGAGCATAATTAATCAGTCAGTGACGGTCTCATTTATGGAAAATAATTGTTATGTTGTAATGATAATTCCACAGAATAAAACAAAAGATTAATGGTTTTGTTATAAAATTGCTCACCCTCATTTATATATTAGTCAAAGTAAATAAACATACAAGCTAAATTAAAAATAAATGATTAAAGAGAGTTTATAAAGGGAGACCATTTGCAGAAATGTATGTACAGTGTTAAATCCAAAAAGCAAAAACATGTAAATATAATTCTGTCTCATTTGGAGCATGAGGTTAAAATATCCATTTTCTATAAAGATCATTGCAAAGCTGATCATAATTCTATACCAGATGCCTTGTATAGATCATCTATCTTGATCCCTAATCTATGAGCAGAACAAATATGTCACTTCCCTCATAAATAATAAGCCTATATTTCATCCTGTGAACATTAAATACCATCAACTGAAACTTAAGAGGGTATGCATGGTTATTTCATGTTTCAGAATATTTCAAGATGATGAAATCTCTCTCAGCACTGCAACCTTTATGAATATGAAAAAGAGGAGCTTTATGTCTGTGCCTTCATTGATTGAATGATCATCTATTATTAATATAAATAGTTATTGAGCACCAGATGTGTACTAGGCATTTATCATGGGGCTTATCACAGGTTATCTCATTAATACTTGAGGTAGATATCATTATCACCTGTATTAAAGGTGAGAAAACTAGAGTTAAGAGAGATTAAATGATTTGTCCAAAATGATGTGCTCTTAAAACAGAAAATAGCTGCTCTCAATTTTAATTTTAAATACCCTTTTTTTGATATTCTGTATATCATTTTTAGAAGAAATATTGATTTTCCTCCAAATAGATCAGAGAATGGAGACCTCACTATTCTTTACCCTGGAAACTATGGACTATTCTTGTCTCACTATGAGTTACCTTTGAGTGGGAGATTTATATTTTTGACCTTCTCAAAACAAACTTGCCAGAAAAACAACTGCAGGAAGTTATTGTTATCTCTTTATCTATCTATCTACCTATCTACCTAAACATCTATGTTTAATGTATTTAGTTTACTTATTTTGGAAGACAAATTTATGTTCTATTTATACACAAACATGGCTGCTCTATAGCACAATGCTTCCTATGTAACACTATTGGTTGAATGTATTGAATAAATAATACAATAATAAAATTTCAAAAATATCTTGAAATTATTTATACAATCTTGATGAAATTTCAAAAATACTTTAGAAATGTAGAATCTGAATCATTGATCTTGCCTTTGTTAGAGCTATATGGAAACCATTGATATTTGAGCATGGAGAAGAGTACTTGCCCTTTGGTTGAAACACGTACGTGTAAAAAGACAATATATTTCACTTAATATTTTTGAGTAGACAAAATTATACATTTTAAAATTTTTGAATAAAACCTTTCAAGAGAGTTCCATTTCTTTAAAAATCTATTGCAATTATCTCTGTCCTTGAATTGTATAAAATAAAGGTTATTACAGAGAGTTTAAGGGTTTAGTATAGTTTATTTTCAGACCAACTTTTTATTTACTAAAATTGTAAATGTAATGATAGTGAATTCTCAACATAGAAAATCATCATACATATGAACACAAATTTCTAATATCAGAAAGATTAACTTGTATGGTTTAATTCTCTGTACTCAGAATAAAGGCCAATTTCTAAATGGAAAAAGTCTTGAATGAAAAATGAAATGTATATGTACTCAGAATGGTGGCTAAATAATTTAAGCTATACATTTTTGTATTTAAATATCTTACTCATTCCAGTAGCATTGGTAGCTGTATTTTAGTCCAAAAAGATGAGATTGTTTAAGAATTTTAAGCTATGTATATGGATTTGCTCATAACTAGCAATTACATAGAGTATATATATTCTTTCCTGTGCTTTCCCCTTATGACTGGATATATCATACTTGTGTTTTATACCCACCTGGTTTAGTGATTCAAAGTATTTCATTTCTAAACCCTTAAAATCAATCAGCAGCAGCCCAGTAAATACCACATGAATCTTCACTTCTAATACTTATAATGTTAGTATTAATACTAACTTATAATATAGTATTAATCATGATAGTGGATTCAGAGACCATCTCTCATTTATACAATTTAGTTATCAAAATTCAAGCTTGCTTTAATTAGGTCACTTGCAAATAAATTAATGTTTTCCTAAATTACTTTTACTTTGCATTTAACTAAAATAATTCACTTTTAAAATTTGGATGAAAAATGTACTTTCTTTTTTACCTTTACAATATTACAACCAATACTGTAAAACAGTCATGCTACTTTGATGTTATTGTGGAGATTCTAATAATTGCAATTTTTTATATTGGAAACTTCTTTATGGAAGTTGAGAGTTTGTGGTCAATGAAGTGCTGGGAATGGATCTCATGGTAAAGGCGAAGAACATAGAGAGGGGGGATGTGAGCTCAAGAGACAGCCTTGGGAAAGACTGCACTTGAGAGTGGGCATGGAGAAGAAACTGTACCCCTCAACCCCCACCTCTTCTCCTGCAGCTCTTGCCACACTGGCTTTCTTACATTCCTTCAACACCCTCAAAGCTTTTATACTTTCTATTCCTTTTTCCTAGAATGTTCTTCCCCTAAATTTTCGTGGCTTGTTCCTTTAACTCCTTCAGGTCTTTTTTTCAATATCACTTCATCGGTAAAGACTTTCTCAACCACTTTAACTATAATTTTACCCTCAGCCCAAAAATTAACGTTCCCTTTTCAACTTTAGTCTTTTCTCTTTAGCACTTATAACTATTTAACTTATGCTCTCTTTTTTCTTGGGATTTTTTTAACCTGTTTATTTGTTTGTCAACTCCATGAGGGCAGGCATCTTTGTCTATTTTATTCACTACTGTATCCTCTAGTCCTTAGAATGGTGTCTGGCACATGTTAATAATAGGTTCTCAATAAAATTTGCTGCATAAATGGAGAGAAGGCAACTTGAAAAAACTCATGATATTCATCTGTTCATGCATACCTGGCAATGCTTATACATATTTTATTCCAACATATCTAAGCAGTATGCTAATGTATCTTTTCCTTTGTATCCCCAGAATAGTACTGGTACTCAATGAATATTTATTGAATGATTTTCTGATTTTATGTGCTCACAATTTTTGTAGCTAAATAGAAGGCAAAGGTTTTAATCCTGATTCCCATGAGAAATAGTAAAGGAAAAAATAAGCTCAAACTCCCCATACTTTAAAATCCAGGCCTCAAACTACCTAGCACAGTTTCTAGGCTTCTTTTGTCTGTCACTTAGGAGTTAAGAGCCAAATCTACCTTTCCTAATACAAACAACTCAAAACTTCTAGTTTCTCCCATACATTTAAAATTTTTTTTTCAGTTTTATTGAAGTGTAATTGACAAATAGGAATTATAAATAAAGTATACAACTGAATGTTTTGATATATGTACACATTATAAATCACCATGATCAGTCTAATTAACCAATCCATCACCTCACATAGTTACAGTTTTCTTTTTTAAAAAATTTATGTTTGATTATTATGGGTACATAATAGTTTAGAGGGTACATGTGATGTTTTGATACAAGCATACAGTGTATAATGATCAAATACGGGTAATTGGAGTATCCATCACCTCAAAGCATTTATCATTTCTTTGTGTTAGAAACATTACAATCTCACTCTTTTAGTTATTTTAAAATATACAATAAATTATTCTTAACTATAGTCACCCTATTATGCTACTGAATACTAGATATTATTCCTTCTATCTGACTGTATTTTTGTACCCATTAAATACTCTCACTTTTTTACTCCCTCCCTGCTACCCTTCCCAGGCTCTGGTAACTTGCATTCTACTTTCTGTCTCCATGAGTCGAATTTCTTTTTAGCTCCCACATATGAGTGAGAACATGTGATATTTGTATTTCTACGCCCAGCTTATTTCACTTAACATAATATGCTTCAGTTCCATCCATGTTGTGGCTAATGACAGGATTTCACTGATTTTTATGACTGAATAATATTCCATTGTATATGTGTACCACATTTTCTTTATCCATGCATGTGCTGATGGACACTTAGGTTGATTTTGTATCTTGGCTTTGTGAATAGTGCTGCAATAAACATGAAAGTACAGATTTCTCTTCAATATACTGATTTCCTTTTTTTTGGATATATACCCAGCAGTAGGAATGTTGGTTCAGATGGTAGCTATATTTTTAGATTTTGAGGAACCTCCATACTGTTCTCCACAGTGACTATACTAATTTGCATTTCCACCAACAGTGTAGGTGGGTGCCCCTTTCTCCACATCCTCACCAGCATTTGCCTGTTTCTTTGGATAAAAAGCCAGTTTTGCTGGGGTGAGATGATATGTCATTGTATTGTTGATTTCCATTTCTCTGATACTAAGTGATATTGAGCATATTTTCATATGCGTCTTGTCCATTTGTGTGTCTTTTTTTGAGAAATGTCCATTCAGATATTTTGCTCATTTTATTTTTTTTACAGTGGAGAAAGAGTTTAATATTGCAGGGTGCTAAGCAAGGAGACAGGAAGAATTGTCTTCTTGAGAGTATTTTGGCCAGGGTTTTTAAAGATAGTTTCACGGGCAACAGGCTAGGGAATTGGGTCTTTTGAATGACTGGAGATGAACTCATAGGATTGGGAGGCAGAAGTCATTTTCTTACACTGAGTCAGTTCCCAGGTAGAGGTTTGCACGGCCAGTTGAGTCAGTTCCACGATATGATCTACTGGTCTGGTTGGGTCATTTGGTCAACAAGAATGCAGGATCTGGAAGATATCTCAAAGACAAGCATTAGGTTTCACAAGGGTGCTGTTATCTATGGGAACAGTGAAGAAAGCTAAGAATCCTTATGACCATCAGCTATGTGACTCCCCAGTAGTAAGCAATTATAGGAAAGCAAACTAGGGAACAATGGCTAGTTTTATACGTGTGTGTGTGTGTGTGTGTGTGTGTGTGTATAAATTTCTATGCCTATACTTTTGCAGAGTTTAGGCCCCTATTACAGTTCCCACACAGCCTTTATTAATTTTATAAAGGACAGTTTCAGCCCCCCCAGGGCTTGATCCCACCTCATTCCTGAGGTGTGGGCTAATGAAATGGAAAAGGGTAGATAACCAATCTAGCTTCTTCCTGCTGACAAGGGGTGTAGTTGGAATTGAGCCCTGGGTGAGAGGAATGAAACCATTTTGCAGTTGTCTTCAAGTATTCATTCCTAGGTGCCCGGTTGCAGACTGAAGGTTTGCATGACAAGAACATTAGTATTCTAATTTACAGTCTTAGCATAGTACTTAAGTGAACATCAGACTAGATAGATAATGAACCCTAATAAGTGAGAATCTTAGCTCCAGGAGCTCCTGCACTACTGATCTTAAGTCTTATGGGATCCAAGTGAATAACTCAAATAATGAATAAGGCATGAGGTCACTAGTAGAGACCTGTTGTAGCCACATAGCTTATTGGGAAATAGTTTTTGTTTTCAGATTTCATTCTTCCTAAAATATTTATATAGATATAGCAGGTAGTGTTTAACACCACACAGACTCCCCCTCATTTAGCCAATAGGAAATCTAGCACTGCCTGATGATTGTCTAGGACTACCTGAGCTGGAGAGTTGAAGGGTCTTTGCTGAACCCTAAGGCTCTTTTCCATTTCTTCTGTGATCAGTCCTAGAGTCACAGACAGATTTTTAATTATGTCTCTGTTGGTATATACTCCATAACTAGGGACTAATAGTCTCAGAAAATTTTGCTACCAGATGTCCTGGTATCTTCCTGGCAATCCTCTCTTAAGTCTGTGGGGAAAGGGGTAGAGACTCTTAGTTAATCTTCTCTAGATCAGATATGGAAAGGCCTTACTGTATTAATGGAGATTCTCTACAGATGTAAATCCCACCCACCACCCAAAGATAGCTTTGAGGCATTACTTTTATGGCAGTCATCCAAAATTAAGTCAAAAGAAATAGATTTTGAGGTAAAATATTTCTAATTTCTTTGAGTCCCTACTTTGAAATTAAAAGGTTTCATATTTGGTATTTTCCATTTGTCCCAAATTTTTTCCCCCACTTATTTGTCTAACCTAATTTCTCCAAAGGTATCAGCTTTGCTTTTATTGTGTGAAGGCTTTTAATATTTGCCCATTTTTTATGTAGGATTATTTTTTTTTCCTATTAAGTTCTTTGAGCTCCTAATATATTCTGGTTATCAACCCCTTATTTTATGGGTAGTTTACAAATATTGTCTCCCATTCTGTGGGTTGTCTCTTTACTTTGTTGATTGTTTTCTGTGCTGTGAAGTAGATTTTTTAACTTGTTATCATATTTGTACATTTTTACTTTGTTCGCCTGTGCTTCTGAGGTCTTACTCAATAAATCTTTGCCCAGACCAAAATCCTGAATGCTTTCTCAAAGTTTTCTTCTCATTGTTTCACAGTTTTTAGTCTTAGATTTAAGTCTTTAATCTATTTTAATTTGATTTTTCTATATGGCAAGAGAGAGGGGTCTAGTCTCATTCATCTGCATATGGATATCCAGTTTTCCCAGCACTATTTGTTGAAAAGACTTTTCTTTCCCCAATGTATGTTCCTGGCACCTTTGTAGAAAATGATTTGACTGTAAATGCATGGATTTATTTGTGGTTCTCTATTCTGTTCCATTAACCTATATGTTTGTTTTTATGCCAGTACAATACTGTTTTGGTTACTATAACTTTCTATCATAGTATAATTTGGTAATGTGATTCCTCCAGCTTTGTTCTTTTTGATCAAGGTGACTTGCTATTCTGGGTCTTTTGTGGTTCCATATAAATTTTATGGTTAATGTTTCTATTTCTGTGAAGAATGTCATTGATATTTTGATGGTTATTGCACTGAATCTATAGATTGCTTAGGGTGGTATGGACAGTTTAACAATATTGATTCTTCCAATCCATGAACATATAATATGTTTTGATTTTCTGTATGTCCTCTTCATTTTCTTTCATATATGTTTTATAGTTTTCATTGTAGAGATCTTTTACTTATTTCATTAATTTTATTTGTAGCTATTGTAAATGAGATTAGTTTCTCGGTTTCTTTTTCAGACTGTTTGCTGTTGACATATAGAAATGCTATTGATGTTTGTATGTTGATTTTGTATTCTGCAAATTTACTGAATTTGCTTATCAGGTTCTAATAGTTTTTTGATGGAGTCTTTAGGTTCTTCTAAATATAAGACAATATTTTATGCAAACAAGAATAATTTGACTTCTTCCCTTCCAGTTTAGATGCCCTGTATTTCTTTCTCTTGTTTAATTGCTATGGCTAAAATTTCTAGTACTATGTTGAATAAAAGTGACAATAGTGGGCATCCTTGTCTTGCTCTAGATCTTAAAGAAAAGGTTTTCAGTTTTTCCCCATTCAGTGTGATACTAACTGTGGGTTTATAGTATGTGGCTTTTATCATGTTGAGGTATGTCCCTTCTATACCCAGTTTTTTGAGAGTTTTTATTATGAAGGGATCCTAAATTCTATCAAATCTTTTTTGGCATCTATTGATATGATCATATGGTTTTTGTCCTTCATTTTGTTGATGTAATGTGTCACATTTATTGATTTGCATATGTTGAACCATCCTTACATCCCTGAGTTAAATCCCATTTGATCATAATGAATGATCTTTTTAATGTGTTATTGATTGGGTTTACTAGTCTTAATATTTTGTTGGGATTTTTCATCTATGCTCATCAGAGATATTGGCCTGTAGTTTTCTTATTGTTCTTATTGTTGCTGTGTCTTTCTCTGATTTTTTTTTTGTTGTTGTTGTTGTTGTTTGTTTGTATGTTTGTTTTGTATCAGGGTAATAGTGGCCTCACAGAATGTGTTTGGAAGTATTCCCTCCTCCTCAATATTTTGGAATAGTTTTGAGTAAGATCGGTATTAGTTCTTCTTTAAATGTTCAGTAAAATTCAGGAGTGAAGACTTCAGATCCTGGTCTTTTCATTGATGGGAGACTTTTATTGTTGCTTTTATCTCATTACTTGTCATTGTTCTAATCAAGTTTTGAATTTATTCCTTGTTCAATCTTGGTAGCTTGTATATGTGTAGGAATTTATCAAGGTTTTACAATTTATTGGCATATAATTTCTCATAATAGTCTCTAATGATCCACTGAATTTCTGTGTTGTTAGTTTTAATGTCTCCTTTTGCACCTTGGATTTTTGTTTATTTGGGTCTTCTCTCTTTTTTCTTAGTTAATCTGACCAAAGGTTTGTCAAGAAAATAACTTTTTGTTCCATTAATCTTTTACATTTTTAGCCTCAATTTCATTTATTTCTATTCTCATGTTTATTATTTCTTTTCTTCCACTAATTTGGGGTTGGTTTGCTCTTGTTTTCTAGCTCTTGAAGATACATCATTAGCTAGCGTATTTGAAGTTTCTCTACTCTTATGATGTAGGCATTTATTACTGTAAACTTTACTCTTACTACTACTATTTCTGTGTCCCATAGATTTTCTTATTTTGTGTTTCCATTTTCATTTGTTTCCAGAATTTTTACAGTTTCCTTCCTAATTTCTTCATTGACCCAATGGTCTTTCAGGAGCATATTGTTTAATTTCCATGTATTTTCAAAGTTCCTCTTCTTATTGATTTCCAGTTTTATTCCATTGTGGTCAAAAAAGATACTTCATATGATTTCAATTTTTTCTTGAATTTTTTGAGATTTGTTTTGTGACCTAACATATTTTCTATCCTTGAGAATATTCCATGAGCTGAGGAGAAGAACGTGTATTTTCTGCAGCTGCTGGATGAAATATTCTCTAAATGTCTATTAGGTTCATTTGGTCTATAATGCAGAGTGAGTACAATGTTTCTTTGTTGATTTTCTGTCTAAATGATGTATTCAACGCTGAAAGTGGGGTGATGAAGTACAGAGCTATTACTGTATTAGGTTCTATCTGCCCCTTTATCTCTACTATATGCTTTATATACCTGGGTGCTCCAGTATAGGGTGCATATATTTTTATAATTGTTATATCCTCTTTCTGGATTGATTCTTTTATCATAATATAATGACCTTCTTTGTCTGTTTCTGTAGTTTTTGTCTTGAAATCTATTTTATATGATACAAGAGTAGTTATTTCTGTTATTTTTTGGTTTCCATTTGCATGGAATTCTTTTTCATGCCTTTACTTTTAGTCCATGTGTATTTTTATAGGTGAAGTGAGTTTCTTGTAGGCAGCATATAGTTACATACTGGTTTTTTTAATCCATTCAGCCATCCTATGTCTTTTGATTAGAAAATATACTCCATTTTAATTCAATGTTATAGACAGTATAAAATATATAAATAGGGATCAAAAAAAGTCAAAAAGTGGAGGAGAAAGAATTAAAGTGTAGAGTTTTTGGTTTTTATTTCGCTTCCTTGTTTTTTTTTTCTTTTCTTTGTAATCAGAGTTAAGTTGTTATCAGTTTAAAATAATCAGATATAATATGTTATCTGCAAGCCTCATGGTAACCATAAAACAAAAACCTGTAACAGGTATACAAAAAATAAAAAGCAAGAAATTAAAACATGCTGCCAGAGAAAATCACTTTTATACAAAGGAAGATGAGAAGGAAGGAAGAAAGGCATAGAGGACTAAACAACCAGAATACAAATAACAAAATGGCAGTAGTAACTCCTTATGTATCAATAACAACATTGCTTACATATAGTCAGACAGTTGACTCTTACTGAAGTTAAGTCATGGAAGAGTCAAGAAAACTGGTAAAGAAAATTGCGGAGCTTTTTTCAAATAGAAATGAATGCTAAGAGCTCAGTGGAATAAAATAGCATGAGATTCCCCAAATAGAAAGGGAAATGAAGGGGAGAGTACATAGGGAGAGCTGGGTGGTAATCAATGCAATCAATTGTTGGATGATGCTTGTAGGTTACAAGGTAGCTGTTTAGAGTTAGAATGACCATAAAGTTCAGCCATTCCAAGACATCATTCACTTGGCCAATATTTCTTGAGCATCTACTGTATGTCAGGCACTGGGTTACTCCCTGGGAATACAATGACGATCCAAATAGCCCCAACCTCATGGAAATCATATTTGAATAAGGAAGACAGACAAGTAAATAATAGCACATATAATGGTGGAATTGTAACAATGACAGCACTATGAATGAGAGGTATATGGCATTGTAGGGATATTTGGGATTTGCTTCCTGTGGGAGGAAATAATTGAAAAGGGGAGAGAAGGTGTTGAGAACAATATGAGTTTGAGGCAGGCTCTTATTCTTGATGGTTCCTGGGATTTTTCTGGAGAAGGAGGAGGACAAGTAAATATAGGGGGAAGTTCACAGATCAACTTATCTTCCTTATCACAATTAGCCAAAGATCATAATAACTTTAAGTAAATTATTTCCCATCTTTTCATCTGGCGTTATGCAAAGTTGAGAGTGGTTATTTTGGATACATATAATGTATAGATAAGTTGCAAGCTGTCTATGAGGGCTCTATCAATCAGATGCACCAGGGTTCATATCTCAGCTTCACCACTGAAGAGCTGGGTTAGCTTAGGACAAATAATGTAGCTAAAAATTAGTTTCCTCTTCCATACTTGGCCTAATACTACTGACTCAAAAATTGTTGTGATGATTAAGTAAGACAAGGTATATAAAGCTCTTAACAGTACTTAGGGTGTACTAAGTGCCAGAGAAGTATTAAAATTAAATATATATATTTTATGGTTATGATTACCTCTTAGAAGGGAGGAGAAGGAGAAGAATTTCAAAGGGACAAATGACTTCATTTGTTGTTTGAGGCCCCTTCTCATTTAAAAATTCTCAATTCTAAAAATTAAGTGGTAGAAGTGGTAAGGGGGTAGAAAAAAAGATTGAAATCAATCAGGAAACAGCATTTAATAGATGCAGTTTCTTTCACTGCAGATATTGTTAAAATAGTAGCAAAAAGAAAGATAAGCAAATCCTGCTTCTTAATAATCCATGCATTTGAGTTTGGCTTCCAAAACATCACGCTTAAATTATGCACTACTCTCAATACCCACCAAATCTTTCAAAATGTTATTTTAAATTGCTGATTGAAGTTAGCCCAGAATTATCCTCTCCTATTTTTTTATTCCCTTTTAATTTCTGCAAAGTTGTGGAAAAAAATATATTCAGTAGTGCAAACTGCAGATCCTGAATGTACTATCCAATGACATGAAATAATTATGAGTTATGTTCACAAATAATTTATCTTAATATGTAAAATAAAATAATAAAATAAATTTTAAAAACATATGACATTGGCTAGAAAAAGTAGTATATGGTAATGACTCTCTTCATTTCTTTATTTCAGAAAGCTACTATTTCATTAAATTTGTTTCATTTATCATGTTGTTTAATCATGTTGAAATAGGAATAAAAGTGGACAAATGAATTCTGTATAAACACAACCTGGTTATTTAATTTTCAGTTCACTATTATTCCATCTTATATTTTAGAAAATATAGTGTTCAAGATTTCTAAACACACTGTTACAATTATGGAGCTGTTAATTAAAATTACAGTAATTATCAGTGATTTGGAACTTAATTACTCTGGTGGTTATAGCAGATATAATTTTCCTAGCAACTGGCACATATATAAGATCAAGATATACCATGTTAACTGCATTTACTTAAACAATATCTAATTATTAGTAAAATTCTACATGATATTTTGGCTTTTTGACTTCAAGCCCTTAGGCACCAAAAAATTGAAATAAAATTAATTTAAAAAGTGGAATAAAAAAGCCAAAAACAATATCAGGTTAATTTATTAAACTTTTAATCTGAATTTCATTTATGTCAGAAAAGAAATGAGTGATTCCTTTACTGTTCCCATTGATGTCAATATAAGTGGACGGACATCCCTTCTGAAGCATACACAAAATTCTACAAAAATTTTTACAGCAAAATGTTGTAAGATTATTCTTGCTGAAATACAGTTATCTCTTCTTTCACTTCTTTTTATTCTATCATTTATTTATTCATTCAGCAGATACTTACTGAATGCCTGTTAATCTCAAGGGATTTCTTTAATTGCATACTATATTATTTAGGATATGGGATGAGCTTCTGTAATAAGGAGGTCCCACAATTCAGTGGCTCAAATAAGAGAAGCATTTATCTCTCATACATAATAGACTAGGTCAGGTAGATGAGCTCTGCTCCATGGCGCCATTCAGAAATCCAGACTGGTGGGATGCCATCATTAATATGGGTCTTCTAAAGCGGCTGTAGCGATTGCCATTTCCATCCAGTTTCAGGAAAATTTAAAGAAAGTAGAGGACAAGGATTTTAAGCAAGTCATACAAAATTTCTAACATTACTCTGCACATGACCACACCCAAATGTAAAGAAGACTAGGAAATGTAGTCTTGAGCTGGTCAGTCTCTTATGGGAAAAGGGACAAATGGGTTTGTAGAGGAACAACTAGAAGCAGTCTTCCTATAGCTCAACCCTCTAGTCATCCAAATATGAGTGCACGTCCTTCTTCCCATTAGAAAATAAACAAACAAAAATACCTACTTTCTTCCAAACAAAGAAAATCCAAGTTTAATTGTAATTACTGCAACCAGTTCAAAATCCAGGGTCTCTGGGAAATATGCAGACCTCTACCTTAGGTCCTGATGTAGTTCTTTGAAGTCTGGCAACCTGTAAAACGATAGACAGATTATCTTTCCCACTCTCAACCCTCTTCCCCGTATGAAACACCCAATATAAAGTGGTCAAAAAGGAACAGAATAACTGCAATAGAAACTGCCATTAGGAAAACAGAAGAAGGAAATACTTAAGACTCAGTGGGCAATAAAAGTCACAAAATCCTGCCAAGCAGAGATCAAAAGACACCTAGCAACAGCAGTGAAATAAGTTTTTCTGATTAGTGCATCTGGCAACCTTGGTTGTTTTTTCTGGGAGTTATGCCAGATTTCCTAGAAGGTTCTTCCTTATCTTAATGGATAAATGGATTTATGCATGGCCATATCTGAATTGGGTGCAGAACTCTTGAGGACTTTACAATTTTTCAGCATGTTTCCTGCTGAGGCATGTTTGTGGGGACCTAAGGATTGTTCTAGGGATCATACATGGTAGCAAAGTCTAATGGGAAGATGTGAGGACATATTTGAGCAACATTCATTATCTCTTGCTATTGGAATACAGAAGCAGCTGATTTTTCTTACCCTGTTAAGCCCCAGATTGTTGAACTCTCTATCAATTTAAATTATAAAACTAACCCATAAATCAGAGCCTCTCTTAGCAAAGTTCTATTCACCTTCATTTCTTCATGGCCTGCTGCGATGTGAGCTCTTATATTTTGTAAACCTTTCTAAAGGTTCAGCTCTGTGTAACGTTTTTCCCTAGTACTAAAGGATACACAGGCCTATAGCCTACTTTCCAAATTGTCACTGGCAATGGCATAACAAGGGCCATCAGCTTTCTACCCTACAATATCTTTTTCTTTGTAGCCTCCACCCTCCCACTAAGCTAATGCCCCATAGTTTGATCTTTTAATAGCAGTTCCACACTTCTACATACTGAACTGAAACAATATAAGAAATTATTTTTCTTTTAACAATCCCTAAGATAAATAGTAGTGTAAAGTAAGTCTGCTCCATGTGATCATTTACAGGCAGAGGTTTCTTCCGTGTTGCAGTCCATGACTTCCTCAGGCACTGTCTTTATTTGCATGGTAGATGCTAGATCGTCACTTTGAATGTATTTTATGAACTGAGAAGGTGAGGGTGCACAAATCCAAGAGAAGGAGCTTCTTCTTAAATTGTAAATGGCTTCGATTGCCATCGTCACCTCTGCACACATCCCATGTTCCCTAACTTAATCACAAGGGCGCATCTAGCTCAAAGGGTGACTGGGGAGTGTATTCACGACATGTGCAGCCATTTCTCCAAGTAAACATTTTTCTATGGAAGAACGGAGAAGTTATATTTTAATAGGCAAAGGTATAGACTCTGGCAGAGTCCATTATGATTATTATTCATCATTTTTATTATCTTACATCATCCATTATTTTACAAATATCTTATATGTTCCATTTTCCCTTTTTTAGTGTTCTGAAAGTTAAAATCCCGTCTTGTGTGTATGTATCGTTTTTGACAGGCAATAACTGCAGCTTCTTTATCATGTTCTTGTTCATGACTGTTCTTTTTTTTCTCCCTTATCTTTATTAACTAAAATTAAAAGGGAGAAATATGTTAAATAGTCATGCCACTAGAGAGAGTCGGGTGCTACTTGCCTTCAGACAGCACACTTTGGGAAACATAACCAGAGGCTTATTCACAGAAGTATTGATAGTGACTAAGGCAGGGAGAAGCTTCTGTCAATGCCACCGTTTTTCTCTATATCCCCATAAATGGTAATGCTGCTCGTTAAATCATTTTCTTATGATTGCCACTTCTTGATCATTTAGAGAATCAATGTAACAACTCTCAGGAATTTGTTACACCTACATTAGGATTCTGAATTGGGTTGCATCATTCTTATTAAGATACATATGTGAAAGAAGAGAGAAACCTCCAGCAACCAGCCAGTGGCATTAGCTTTCTACTATCTCAAGTCATTAGAAGAATGGGGAGAAGAACACATTACCATACGTTTTTCCTAGACAGTTTCTATATAAATACCCTGGGCAATGAAGGTTGAGCTAGGCAATATGTTCTTTTAGCTTATTTATGCTTAAATTAAATGGAAGTTAGTAGATTATAAATTGCCTCCCAGGAAGATAAAGATGACCAAACTTCCTTCTGTCTCTCTTTTTATCTATAGTATATAGACTTTTATTCTCTTTTTTTGTTCCTCTTTCTTTACTATCAATTAAAAATCAAGTACTTTATATAATGAGACCTATGGAATTCCCTTGAGAGATACTGACAACCATGTTCAGAGAATGGGATGTATCTGTCTTTCCTTTCAATCTAACCTTTTGGCATCTCTACCCCATCATCTACCCTTATATAATTGGGTTTTTGATATTAAGCCTTTTTCTTGCCATACTTTTACATTCTTAAAAGGAATTAGTAATCTTGAGATAATTTCTCAATTAAGATTCAGGTGGGTATACACGCATCCCTTCCCCCCAGCCCCCACCTCTGTCCGATATCCAATTGGATGCATTTATATTATTTTATTATGTCCTTAGCCAGCAAGAACAAGGAGAAAGTTTATGAATTCTGTTCTAGCTGGGTTTTCTGTAATCCAAACAAGGGCATTTTCACCCCATATCATTCCAAATTTCTCAAATCTCACATATCACACCCAAAACAGTTCTTTCTAAATCCTCTAAGAGAATACTAAACAAACAATTGTAAATTAGTAAATGTTTATTGGATACTTAATATGTTAAAGGTCTGTGTTAACCAAAAACTGTAAAGATGAATAGAAGAGCTTCCACTCTTAAATGATATATAGTTAATCATGTAATAAGGAACAATATGCTATATATACAAATCACTGTAATACAAATAAGAATATAATACATAATATAAATAAAAAAGATTCAGGTGGAAGACAATGGTTGATATCTAACTCTAAACCAATGAGTGTATTTGAGGGGAAAATATAATGTGTCATAAATATTTATAGATACCTCAGAAGATTAAAATATATGAATTCATTATCCAAATATTTACAAATTAAAATAATTTTCACTTTCTGTATGGTATTTTAAAAATTATGACTTTGTTACATTGGGTTACTAATTTAAATGGTGTCTAATCTTCCTGTGAACAGTTAATTCTTTTGTTTCATAAATACTTATTGAGCAGGTATCATGTGCCAAACATTTTCTAGAAAATCAGCCTTGAACATTGAGAGCAAATGAATAAAAAGGAGACCAAGTTCCTATATCAAGAAGCTTATATTCTAGAAGTGAGAAAGAGCAGATAAGTAAACAAACAAATGTGTGTTTGTATGTTTGCTTGCATAATATGTACAGGGGTGATTGGTAAATGTTGAGATGAACAAAGCGAGGTAAGGATGGGTGAGAACTAGTAGGTTAATCAAGGAAACCTCTCATAAGTGACATTTGAGTGAGCTCTAAAAGAATGAGAAAAGGGACAATTGGACATTTACAAAAAGCATGTTCCAGGTAGTGGAAATAAGAAATGAAAAGGCCCTAAGACAATAATGAGTTTGTTATTTTCAGGGAACAGCGAAGAGCCCAGTGTGTCCTGAGTAGAGTGAGCAAGGAGAAAGTGGTGGAGGGTGAGATCTGAGAAATTCTAGAGAGGCAAATTGTGTAGGCTAAATAACAATTTTTTTAATTTTTTCCCTGAAGGATATGGGAAGCTATTGATGAATTTTGAGTAGAGAACTAACTTACTTCTATAAGAATGACTTTGACTGCTATGTGGGTAGTAGACACAGAGCAAGCAGGGTACA
This sequence comes from Eulemur rufifrons, assembly GCF_041146395.1. Classification (NCBI taxonomy): domain Eukaryota; kingdom Metazoa; phylum Chordata; class Mammalia; order Primates; family Lemuridae; genus Eulemur; species Eulemur rufifrons. The sequence goes on along the minus strand of NC_090997.1, from coordinate 25,322,404 downwards.
GAGGCCAGTGAGAAGGATGTTGTATTTGTTTAAGTGAGAGATGGTAATAACTTTAACCACAGTCACAGCTGTGGAGATGTTTGAAAACATATTCAGATTCTGGATGGATTTTGCAAGGAGAAGTGAAAGAATTTGTTATTGGATTGAACATTAGGTGTGAGAGAAATGAAAAGACATGAGTTTTTGGCATGAGAAACAATAATAAAGGTGTTGTCATTGATAAAGATGGGAAGAATGCAAAAGGAGCAGGTCTGAGTTGCAAAGAAAATAAAATTTTTTTGTATTTGAATATGTTGTTTGGCATCCAAATGGAAACATACACTCGGCAATTGGATACATGAGACCAGAGTAGTGGGCAGGTGCCAATGATGGGGATATAATTTGGAAGCCATCAGAGTAGAGATGGTATTAAAGTCATGGGGTCAGATGAGATTTCCTAGGGAGTATGAATAGAAAAAATAAAAATTCTTCTCTCGGATTAAGTGATTGGAAAAGTGTGAAGTTATTAGAAAAGAAGAATAAAGAAATGAAGTTAAATAAGAGACCCCTGAGAGAGGAGATCTCAGAAGCAAACTAAGTATTTGAAGGAGCAGGAAACGATCAACTGTGTTAAATGGGGCTAAAGTAAAATGAGGACTAAGTCATGACCATTGGATTTGAAAATACCAAGATCTTGACAAGAGCTGTTCAGTGGAGCCGTGGGAACAACAACAGGATTGGATGTCTTCAAATGCATATGGAGAAAGAATCAGTGAAAAGAATGAGCAGAGTTCCCTCTTTTCAAGAAATTTTGCTATAAAGGGATAAAGAAAAGGATAGTTGTCAGGAGATATGTGGGGGAGGGAGGGAATTTTAAGGATAGGAGATACGTGAGATGTTTGGATGCTAGTAGGAATGATGCCTTAAAGGGAGAAACTGACGCTGCAAGATAAAGTGAGGACAATTTTAAGGGTGGGGGGAGACAGTAAGTATCCTTTGAGTAAGAAATGGAGGCAGAACACGTTTTTGACAGTTACTGAAATATGGAAGTATATATTTGGGATGTGCACAGACATGATGTAGAAGGGGTAGAGGGGGAGTGTAAATATAGTTTTAGTGTTTGAAAGTGAAGAAATTGATGCATATTTCTGAAGACAACAGCATTAAAAGCCATACATGATTGACCAGATTGTCATCTTATATAGCACTTCTTTCTTGGAAATAGGCCTGTTATAACTCTCCTCTTGACATATTTTGAAGTATTAAACTTGTGTTTTAGGGGAAATTTGATTTATCAAATTGGAGGAGAAAGGTAAAGAGGTACTGAGGTGGCATGAAAAAGTCCTAGCACTCTCTGTCAATAACCTGTATTTTTCTCACTGAAGATTTCCTTAGGATTGTGTTTTATGCCTAGAAGTTCCTGGGATGTTACCTTAAGACACATTTTGCCTTCATATTCCACACGCGTTTCTGGGTCGATTCCTCCTGATTACAGTAACATTGATTGCTGTCTGAATCTGTTGCAGTGTGCCTGAGTACTATGACTACGGTCATGGAGTAAATGAGGATGCCTATGACAGCTACGGTAAGACCTTTTCTTTACTAACATTCTGAAATCAGAACATCCATCTGTCACTGACAACTCAGAAATTATTTCTAGCTTCCTCCCCCCCAGTTTTTACAGAAGTCCAGACTAAATTGATTTATGTAATTCCAGGGTGAGATTTGACTTACAGAGCCAGTGCCAGAAAATTAGACAGATCAATTTTGATCAAAATTTCAAAAGCAATTAATCACAATCATAGATCATTTTCAATAGCAGCAGTGAGCATTCTGAACAGTGTCTTATATGTTTCACTGTGTCCATTGTCTGCCTCATTGATCTGGCAACAATATTGTGTCTTTTCTGCTGTCACAAGGATCATCAGAGCAATATACATTTAAAATATTTTAAAACTTTTAAAGGCAGAAATTGTTATAAAATAACTTTCAAGTTATTTTTTCTAGCATGCATGGCTAAATAATGATTGACTCATAAGAATTGATAGTAAGCATGTCAGTCTATGAAGTTATTTAATTTCAAAATGTATTCTTTAATTAAAATACCACTTGAAATTAATTATAATTATATTCAGTAAAGATTTATTGAGTGCCTATGATATATCAATATAGCACATCATTTTTGAGGAGTAGTTTGTGGTTCTTTAGAATACATATGCAGCATCACCAGTTGCCCACCTTGAAAAATGACACTCATTTAAATGTTTATAGTCTTGAATTTGTATTAAAACGATACCAAGGCTACCGAGCACGTGCCTGTAGTCCCAGCTACTAGAGAGGATGAGGTGGTAGGATGGCTTGAGCCCAGGAGTTAAAGGCTGTACTGCTCAATGATTGTGCCTGTGAATAATCACCCTACTCCGACCTGGACAACATGAGGAGACCATGTTTCTAGAGAAAAAAAAAAAAAGAAATAAAGAAAATAATAATAATAATACCAAGGGCACTCTATTCCTCATTATGGGGAGCAGTAAAGGAGACGATGGATGTTGCCTGTGTGTTGGGGGCTCCATATGATGAAAGTGTGTGTGCGCTGCACCAAGATGGGGAAGGGCAGGTCTACATATCTGAAAGAAAGGAGGAATCCTGTCCTCCTTAAAACCAGAGTCAAAAACAAATTAACATAAGCCTGACCCCAGAAGAGGAGAAAAATAAACCGTACCATTGCCAATCATAGGCTGATTACATATGTATATTTTCTCATTTATTTCTTTAAAATAAATTGAAATATTAAGTATTTTATCTCCATTTTTATGAGGAAATTGAACAACAGAGATGAAGTCAATATGAGAGTGTAGCTATACTTCTGTTTTTATATTCATTTTCATCAGTGGTTGGAATACCGTTAATTGATGCTGCCACACGTGGAATAGCTATTATGGCTTTGTAATAAACAATTTATAATGAGGATTAGAGATTATGGAAGTAATCCTTATTAGAAATTATATGTATATCTTCATAATCTAATCCCCATTAGAATCTTGTAGGGAACATACTCATTGTCATATGCATTTTACAGATGAGGAAATGTGGCTTAGAGCATTAAGTAACTTGCCTCAGTTCAGCAAAGAGCTAGTGACAGAACAAGAATGTGAATTCAAGTGTATATGATTGTATCGGGGTTTTTTTTATCAGAAGGTGGGAGCAGATTTCAGTGGACCCTGGTAAAAAGAACAGAATCTGGTACCTTAAACCTGAGTTTGTTTAAAAGGAAGAACGTAAAACTTTCTTCCTAAATCTTAAATATTCCTCCCTAAATTTAGAGGATTTCTCTAAATCCTGCCAGCTGCTGTTTCACTATTTTAAGGGGAAGGAGGTCTTTTATACTATTTCACAGGGAAAAAAATGTAGAATTAATCCAAAATGAGCACCAGGCTCACTGTCTCCCAAATCTCAGCCTCTCCAGCACCAACTTAACCTATCATTCACTGCTGTAAAAGATTAGGATATTTTGCAAAACAAATTAAACAATATTTTCAGAAATTATTTCACAGAAATATAGGTGATGGACAAGTTTGCATAGGTCTGGCTCAGTTGGTGAGCTGCCATAGAAAGGATAGCTTTAATTTTGTTCTTTATATATTTTTCACTCACTGGAAGGAAGGGATCAAAGGCATTAGATGGTGTTTAATAAAAGAACTAGCATCCATTACCTAGGGCTTCTTCAAAGCCACACCAGTGGGCCATCCAGGCCGAGGTGCAAGATTGCCTGGCATTCCGGAGCATCCCACCTGCCTCTGCAAGCACGCTCCGAGCTCAACACAGCAGTAGCTATATTTTTATTGTCCCAAGCACATTCTTAATCATACCAGATTCAGGCTTCATGCCTCGTAAAATTAGTTACTGAGGATGAGAGATGAATAGAACCCAATCTGGTCCTTTCCTTAATTCACTGAAATTTTTGCATACAGGCATTGCTAGGCTCTAGGAAGGAATATCTTGGTGTATAAGATGGATATCTTCCCCTCCTGGTTCCTGCTGTTTACTAAGAAACTTATGGATACATATAAAAAATTGCACCAGATTCTAAACCGCATGATACAGTAATTCTGCACAAGTTCAGAGAATGTTCTTCATTTAACAAATATTTATGTAATGGGTAACACATTTAAGCCACTGTTCTCAATCCTGGAGATACTGCAGTGAACAATTTCCTGAAGCTTACGTTCTCATGAGAAGACATATTATCATCTATAAATCACTTTTTGACAAATTGAATTTTCATTTGCAAAGTACAGTCATAATTTTTTGCACTTGATACATCAATTTCAGGAAGATCATACTTATGAGCTTCACTTTACAGAATTACATTCACTGAAAGCAACCGCAGGGATGAATTTGATGGTATCTGACGGGGTAGTTGGTGATAAGAGTTGAGATTTCTATTTCTCAGTTTTTTACATTTTAAAATGTTAATACCATGTAAGGCAATTGCAAAAAGTGTGTGACTGCCATTGCTTCTCAAACCTTCTAACGGAGGTGCACGGGCTGCGATCAGGAGAGCCAGAGCTCACCTCTGTAACGCGATGGGGCTTACATTGTTCTTCTTCCTTGCCTAATTCTCCTGCTATAGCGAAGTAGCAAAGTCTAGAGAGAAACGATCCATTTTACTTTAGAAGATATGCCTGCTCATGAGCATTATATTTCATTCTGGGTCAAATTACAGTTTACCAACAAACAATTCTGTACACATGGAAAGCAGTCAATAAATTCTTCATGATAAAGTAATGAGGAAGTATAGAAAGGGATTTGACTATCAGGGCAGAGTCAGGAAGATATTAGTGAGGCAGCAATTCTTACCTAGTAACTTTTATTTACCTATTTAACTTACTAAAATTTCAGCCAGATTGGCCATACTCTCAATGTTGAAAGACTAGACACACATATGCATAAAAATAGATTGTTCATTAGGGCCATGATCTCTTCTTTGGCAACTAGGATCCATTATCATTTTCTAACATTACTGAATAGACATAAGTTCAAGAATATCCCTCCATTGAAGGTGTTTTTTTTTCTCATTGAAAATATCAATATGCCAATGCTCTATACATTCTAATCTAGGAAGTGCTTCTTTTTTTTTTGGAGACAGAGTCTCGCTCTAGCTAGGGCTAGAGTGCCGTGGCATCAGTGAGTAGCTGGGACTACTGGTGCGCACCACCATGCCCAGCTAATTTTTTCTATTTTTAGTTGCCTAGTTAATTTTTTCTATTTTTAGTAGAGATAGGGGTCTTGCTCTTGCTCAGGCTGGTATCAAACTCCTCTCTTCAAGCGATCCTCCCTCCTCGGCCTCCAGAGTGCTAGGATTACAGGCATGAGCCACCGCACCTGACCAGAAGTGCTGCTTGATTTTTATGTCGAAAGGATAATTATTCAGGACAGAATTTAATTGCTTATTTTGTTGGGGTTGGGGACTGATGTTACCGGGCCTGAGGCAAAGAAATCTGATGCATTGCAACCTTTCTCTTGGTGCAGATCTCGTAGATAACGATCATATGTGTGCAGCACGGTGGAGTTGCGGAAGGAGGCTGCTCATGAGCTAGCATTCCAGCAGCCCAAGGCCCATCCCACTGCCCTGTAATCCTCTAGCCTCAGAATGTACAGTCCTTCTGTTGTTATCATACATACTGAGCCACAGAATAGGGGTTGGAAAATTGAACAAAACACTTATATTTTAAATAGTGCACACCTGAAATTAATTTTATTTTTTAAGAATTCTTTTTTGACATAGGTGTTTAGAAATGTAAACAGATACATAGGTCCAATTAATCTGAAAAATGAGGATTTTTTCTACTCTAAATATAATACACATACACTGTAGAAAATGTAAGTAAACAAAAAGAAGAAAATTTAAATATCCCTGAATTACACTACTCTATTTATTCATTCTTTACTTTTTGTCATAGTATAAAATGTTATATACATATTTTAATTTAAAAAAGAGAACACAACATATACTGTTTTATTAAAATATTGCAGAAAAGTTTTTTTCCCAGTTCTCAATCATTAAGACTATACCTGGAAAAAATGCAGATTTTAGTATATTTTTGTAAGTGCTATCAGAATCAACCATTAATATAATATGTTTATTTGGAAGAGGATACTCCTTTTTTATGCATAACCAGAAAATAAAATACTTGCATGTCAATCTCGTATGGTCATGAGATTTAAAATTAGAGAATCTTCATGTTTTCATATTCTGTACAGGTAGTAGAGCAAGGACCCAGTCAAACAACAGAGAATCGTAAGAGCTTAGCATTGTAACCTTGAAGCTCAATTAAATTAATATGTATTATGTGCACTCAGGTTTTGGTATTAAGTATTGTGTAGCAGGATATTAGGTATTAGGTACTTGGTGATAGGTTGCTCATCCCATGATACCCAAATGGGCAGATGATAAAATATAAATGTACATGTGGAGCAGTGATTTAAAGACCCACTCAAGTCAAATATCAATTGATGATTTTTTTCATTAATTTTCTATACCTCACAAATTAATTCATATACATATATGGCTTATGTTTAATGAACTATGCACAATCTTTTAAATCAGTAATGATTATTCCAGAATATAAATCTTCTATCTCCACTTATTTGTTCACTTCCATCCTGAATCAGTGACTCCTCTGCTACATTTTAGTTGTATCGTGAGTACAGATACTAAATCCCAATGGAATGTCTGTATTTTTACAAAATGAATAGCCTCAATTCTCAGTTTCCTGGCAACTCCCCAGACTTGGACAGTTGTGTGAGGAGACTCACAGTCAGTTGTCCCAGGCATTTTGCCCTCCTGCTCACATTGGCAGAAAGAGCCGTGGGGGCGGGTGAAGGCACTGGGCGAGGAAGCAGGCATGCTCTCCAGAATAGCAGCATCCTGCGTTCCAAAGACTCAAAGATGGAATCTGGACTCTCTCATTTAGGCTTCCTCCAGAAATGGTTTGAAATAAGCCAGAGGAAATAAAAATCCAATCCTTCAATGCAATACTTCACTTTGAATTTTCATACGTTATGCTTTTTGCATCACCAAATTAAAATTCTGTTTGTCTCTTTTGGGCCCATATTTCATCACTGAAGCAACAGATCTGTTGACTTTGAGAAAATCGTGTATCCTTTTAGGTTTCATCACAATTAAATTATTCAAGATATTTGCAGACAATTTAATATTGAATATTAAAACTATTTTTCTGGCAACAATGTAAATATAAAATGTAAATATTAAAATTATAAATTAATATTATCAAAATATAATTATCTTATTTACTATAAACATTATTTAATATTTAATGCACTGGTATTTATTAAATATTTAATTTATATTAAATTGATTATTATTAAATTAATATTTAATATTACATTTCCAATGACTTGAATTTATTTTTGGAGCATAAATATTTGACTTACAGGAATTCCAAATTAGTTTCTGCATTTTTAAAATATTTTCTAATTTGTCAGAGGCACAATAATGGTTTTGGATGAGTCTGAATAGCTCATAATTCAATAAGAATGCATTTTAAATACAGTGCATACATTAGCTTGGCTAAGCAATGCTTCACATAAGAAACACCTACTAAATTCTGAGACGGACATCTAAGAATGGACAGCAATATTCTCTTCCCAGAGAAAAGACCTGTTTATTAAAATGTATTTAACGTATGAACCGAAGAGCTAATTATGCACCCATTCTTTAGTGGCATTTTAGATGACAGCTGTGTGGAAGCAAGGAGGATAATATTAATACACTGTCTTGAAATGAATGAAAGCAAAAAGAATTTTTGAGCCGTATTTTAGGGCATTTGAGTGCCTCACTTCAAGTCAATTGCAGAACACGAACATATTCATTTTGTGTTGAGGAGCTGGAATGATTATTATCCCAGTGTGAAAATAAGCCTTGCATTGATTAATCTGTGAAAATAGCAAAGGAAAATGAAGCCAACTGGCATTCATGCCAGCCATGTGATGATTCAAGAACAAAGACTATTTTTAATAGTAAAGGGAAACATAAATTGGGGAAAATTGATTTTACAAATGGAAATGAGTTATATTAATGTTGGCAAGAATTTAATAGCCATTTAAAATAATGTATGCAAATAATTTATTTTTCTTGATACTTATTAATATCGAAATTGTTATACAATAAGTTATGGAGGAAAAAATCACTGTGCTTTAATTTAATTTTTGTTGTAGATTTTTCAACTTTATTTTAAATGGAAAGTAAGATGGCCTAGTGAAATTGGACTTCTAAAGTATTTTAAAATTCACTTGTAAAATTAATTTAAAAACTAGCTTTCTCTTTTTTACTATTACAGAGGTTGCAATTAGATGGATATCTGATTCAATTAGTGTGAATAATAAATGAAGATCATGTTGCCTACACAAGAAACAATCAAAAGAGCAGTACACCACTGCTTTACTGCTTATATTGCTAATTTTAGGTTAAATGTATTTACAATTTGGATTTTGTTTTAAAGTATGCACTTCTTAAGTCAATAATTTTAGGAAAAATTAAAACTTACTTTTATGTATTTTAGAGATTATTAACCTTGACTACACATTTTTAGAATCACCTGGTGAGCTTTGAAAAAAATACCACTGTCCAGTTTCCACCGCAGACCAGCTCTTTCACAATCTGGAGACAAGAACTGGCCATCAGGATTATTAAAGTTTCCTGAGTGGTTCTGCTGTAAGTTAGCACTGGGAATAAGTTTTAGGTAGACACATACATGGGGTTACAATAAAAAGTAGCTTATTATCTTAATATGTAGTAGCCATCCTTTGGTAATTATCTTTAAAATTTCCCACACAATAATAAGACAAAATTATTCTTGAAACTCACTTTTCCCTGTCAGTATCTGCTTCTCATGACTACAGAAAAGATCAATAGTCAATTGTATGCCAGTCATTGGCATTTTTAAAGGTACCATGTAATTTATGCACAGGCCACTTTTATAACACTGAGTATTTTGTAAGCAAACATTGTGTTATAGAACCTGCTACTTTAAATCCACTTAAAAAAAAAAAACTACAAGTTTAAGTAGTGGAAAATATAATTTGCTTCCTTTTTGAACAATTCTGCATTGAACAGGTAAATCTCAACCTTTGTTTTCTCTAAAATTCCCCAACAGATAGAGTCCACAAAAAATTATAGTCCATGTGCATCTAACACCACCGTTGCTGAGACAATAAAACGAGACATAAGAAAGGGTTTTTTTTTAATCATTTTTTTTCTGCTGAGTAAATGGCTCAATCATTTTAACTAAGAGGGAGGAAGGAGTTGAATGATTATTGTCTGAATCTTGGGGGTGAACAGATCACATACAAAAAAGTATATTTAATATGAGATAGATTCATATTTAGAGTATAGAAAAAATGAACTATTTTTAAAACACAAAGCACAGAATACAAAATATAAAACTGGGAAAAAATTTTTTTGCCAACATGGAAGTACACCAGCTAAGAAAAAATATATCCAGGGCATGTGCCACCTTAAGGCATTTTTATAGAATTTCCATAGTTTGAGGAGACTTTTATGTTTTTTAAAAGAGGGCATGGGTTAGAGAAAAAAAAAGAATAAGATACATTTTTCTGAAATAAATGTGCTAGACTTCATTTATCAAAATGCCATAATTTATTGAATGACTCAGTAGGAATATATATGCGTGTGTGTGTGTGTGTGTGTGTGTGTGTATACACACACATATATATGAACTGCTGAAAAACTATGACAGTTGAAAATGTAATTATAATTATTGATGACTTATATCCAATACCTTTTTGTATTGAACAAATGACTTAACTGTACTGGTACCTTGTCAAACCTTTAGTTCAGTTGGTAACAAGATGTGCCAGAAAACAAACAAACAAAAACAACTAGAATAGTTAGGTCTGTCTCTGTAGCTGTGATTGTCCAGGAAGATCCCAGGAGAAGCTCCCTCATGCTCAGGGCAGTGCAGCAGCAGGCAATACACAGGTATTCCAGGAGGCTTTTGGAATCAGAAGTTCTGGCACAAATAGCTTCAGTCATGGACAAAGGGCAAAGATTCAGGCTGCTAAGATTGGAGAGGGCAAGCAAAGAGACAGGGAGGTGCCCATCGTTAGGCCAACTTAACAAGTTAAGGGCACATTTTCCCCAAAATTACTCTCACTTCATGCAGCAGTCATAGATTTGGGGGAGTCCAGGCCACTCTCACTTCTGACCAGCTAGCTACCTTCTCAGGTTTGATAATTTGCCAGAACAACTCACAAAACTAAGGAAATGCTGTACTTAAAATTACAGTGTTATTATAGCAAAGGATACACATCAGAACCAGCCAAAGAGAGAGACACATAGAGAAAAAGCAAAATCTGGGAGGGTCCCAAACATGAAGTTTCCAACGTCTGCTGGGTCACATTATCCTCCTGGCACATCAATGCATAATAATATAGAAAGTATTGCCAACCATGGAAGCTCACACAAGCCTCAGTGTCTAGAGGTTTTATTGTGGTTTCCTTAGGTAGACATGACTGGTTGAACCATTTCAATATCCAGCCTTCTCCCCTCCTCAGGTTGGGCTGATACCTCAAGGGCCAAGCCTAAATCTTCTAATCTTGTGTTTGGTCTTTCTGGCATGACCAGCCCCCACCTTGGATCATCTCATTACATAAACTATCAGGTGTGGTTGAAGGGGCCCGCCATGAATAAGAAAGACACTCCAATCGCCTAGGAAATTTTAGGATTTAGAGATTACCTTCCAGTAACCAGGGACAAAGACTAGCTGAAATCTTTATTATATGCAAGTGGTGAGAGCCATTTATCAACCTGGGGAAGCAGGCAAGAAACACATTGGGGCAAAAGCAGAGGCAGTTAGAGCAGGTCATTCAGCAAGAATAACATTTTGCAGAGCTTAAGGCCTGATTATTTCTAATTGCCATTACTTAATGTTGGTCGGAGAATACACACTGGGCTCATTTCTGTTCTCAGGAATAGAAATGATGGATGGAAGGGGAGTGAGATAATCAATCAGGTAATGACAAATTTTATCTCTATTCTATGAAGCTATGTCACCAAGCCTACCTTCTTCACTGAATTAAAGAAAGTCGTGGAATTCTTTGAAAAGAGAATTATACCGTATTACTTTATATCGCCATTTTTATTCTCCCTTTTATTATTTTTATATTATAAAGTCCTTATGTACATTTCAAAAAGCCTATGGCTGCATTGTGCAGGCTTTTGAATGATACAGGATTTTATTTGACAGTAATGAAAGTATTTTTTAGATGCTACTCAGACAACCTTCTACATTGTGTGCAATTATCATTCACCATTTTTTTCTGTACCTTCCATTTTGGAAATCCTTTCTCTAACTGGTTTCTTTGTTTCCTTTTTACATAGATGAGATCTTAACTCCAAAGCAAGAAGATAGATACATACTTGTTTGAAAATATTCAGAATCACTGGCCTGTATTATTCTACACCTGCAAGACACTATACAGCAGAATCAAGAATAAAAGTTTAAGTTTTAATGATACAGATAATTTATCAGCTATTAATGGATGATAATTAGAAATAAAATGATACAGATTGAGTCAATTTATCAAATACAATAATGTATAGGATAGGGGCTAAAACAGAGTAGGCCATATAAAAATACCATCACCACCAAGGAGTTTGAATTACAGTGATTCTTCCTAAAATCCCAAACCATGGTGGCCTCATCTGGGAACACAGAAGCTTGTAAAAAACACCCCGTGAAAGCTGAACTACCTGGAATGCTGCTCTTGGCTCAGCCTAAAGTTTGTTGGGCATTTTTTTAACCCTCCTAGAGCTCACAATTTGAACTAGTAGTAATTCAAATGACCTAAGCTTAGGCCCAGATGATAACATTGTGAAACCAGGTTATGATAAGAAGATTAGGTATGTACATGAAGTAAACTGGAGGTATTAAACAAGGAAAAGGATAAAGTAGAGAAAAGTTAAGAAAAAATGGCCCTAGGATTACCAAAGGGGGCTTGCAGCAAGAAAGAGGCAGAATCAGAATTCAAATGCAGGGCTGGCTGCAGGACTTCTGGGACTGCCATTTGAACTGAAGGCATCCGTCTGAGGGAAGCCTGTGGCCTGTCTAAGGGTCTAGAATGAAGATGTAAAATATTTAAATATAATAAATTTATTCAATAACTAATTACAAGTGCCTGCCGTGGGTATCATAAGATTCTAGTAGAGAAAAGAATGCTTTGAAGGCCCAAGCCCTTTGTTACTCTCTAAATGGATCATCCCAAGCGATAGTTTTTTCTGCCAGAGACTATCTCACTAAAAATTTGAAAGAGTGACAGAGGCTGTAAATGCTTCCCAGAAGCTGACTGAATTTCCTGAGAGCATAAATGATAGTGAACTGAAAGTTAACCACACTTCTTCTTGGAATATATTGCACCATGTGCATTTTTCATCTGTGAAAATAGGTGCTGGCCATACATCCTTCTCCTTTGGTACTATTCTCTTCCCCTCTGCCTCTTAAAACAATAAACTCTGCAATTACAAATAGAGGGAATGCAAATTGTGCAGATGAAATGGTTGAGCCATTCCCTTCCAAAATGACATTCATATTTTAAAATGCTTAGAGCACCGCAGATAATCCTGCCTTCCACTTTGCATGAATGAACAACACCTAGGTTTGCACCTTAACACATTTAGTTTAAGCAGCCCACATTCTTGTGAACAAAATTAAAACTACAACCTCACTCATATGGCTAATTAATTGTTGTTAGAATCACTAATTATTATATAATCCTAGGGGAATAAAATAAATTAAGTCCTATTTTCTAGGCAAAAAAAATAAAAATGAAGAAAAAAGAAAAGGAAGAGGAAAAAGAGGCTCTGATGAAAGGGGTGGTGGAAAGATGGTAAGACAGTTATAGGTAAAAATTCTGTGTCTTCCCAACAGCTAAACTTTCTGATCTATAATTTCCTCATTGTTATAGTGAATTACAACAACAGCAAAACGTCTAACTTAACATACTCTTTTGGAATCTATAACCTTAAAATAACACATAAGCATATATTTGAAAGGTGTTTTTTAAGTAGAATGATATTCCTTAGAGACATCGGAAACTTAACTGAGACCAACAAACTGAGTGGCTCAGAACCAGGGTGAATTTTAATCAACCAGGTTGTAATGCTCTTACATGATTTGCAAACCAAAAACATTAGCAGTTTGTCACGATAGAGATTAACTTAGGTTTCCTGCTTTAGTTGTGGTTTATGCATATTGATTTACAGTGTACCAAAAATAAATAGCATGAGCTGCCCTCTTTTGTTGTTGTGGGTTTAAAAAAACATTCTTTTGAGATTCTTTTTCAGATTTCAGAAATCTGAAACACAGAGCTATGTAGGACTGGCAAAGTGTGAACGTGATAGCTGTGTCCCCAATATTCTCCATGGTAACCTATGTGCTTTCTGAACTGATCCCTAAAATTAATTTCCCCTGAAGGTGACATTTTAAAACTACTTCCTGAAAGATAAACATTAAAAGTTTACTTCCCAGGTACTTAAATAATGCCTGCTTTTCCTGAATTGGTTCTTCATTCCTATGCTTCATGTTTTCCCCAAAAACCTTGGTGTTTACAGTATCTCTGGAACAATAAGAGAATGCAGTTTTTGCAACTTTAAAAATCATCCAGATTTTTCTTTCCCACTGTGAATCCTCCCCAAAGTACCTGGTCCCATCGCAGAGATGAGAACACATAGAAAAATGCACACCTCTTAATAGGCCTGATTTTGCTGAGGGCACAGTATTTGAGAGGCAGAAGCTTTTGCAGTCACTAGAGTAACATTTAAGGTACAAGAAGAGTTACCTGGGTAATTTACCCTCTTTTATCAAAGTAAAATGTTCCTCAGTGATGCTGATTAGCATGTAATGGAGATGCACGCTAGGCAGTCTATAAAACTTGATTCACTCGATAAAATACGAATCTGAGTTAATAAAAAAAAAAAAGAGGAACTTTTAAAAGAATTATTGATATATATCAGACACATGCAACGTGACAACCTAATTGCTAACAATGCCTTTCTGAATAGTCCTGTTTTACTTGTTTTGCATAATTGATTTTAAAATTCCTCTTTTATTTAGTAGCACCATTTATTTATATGGAGCTTACAATATTTATGGTGTTCTTACTATGTGTCTACCACTGTAGGTGGTTTCTCCTCTCGTAGATCTTAGAGTCCAGTTTAGAAACAAGGCCAGATGATACAAAATAATTAATACAGGAAAGCCTTTAAAGAAAGTGAATTCTCTTAGATAAGTTAAACAGCACCTGTGTTCTTACTGAGTATATTTGCTCAGAAAATCCCTTCTTTGAGATGATTAAATGTTAGAGTTCAATCCAAGTTCAAATGAATGATGAAAGTTAGCTTTCTCCTCTATACTTTCTCCAGCATTTTCTTAAAATATCAATTATAATTGTGTTGTAATCTATGAAATCACATGTTAATTTTCCCTTGTAATCTTTTTTAAGGCTCTTTAACTGTCCTCATACATAGGGCATAGTGTAGTGACTGGCATATAGGAGATCTTCAGTAAAGAAAAAAATGGATTTAGTGATGCTTTATTATTCATATAATAAACATGAATTTATTTCATATACTATATGGCACCTTAAAATCTGAATTGGGAAGCCAAGAAATGGTGACAATTTGATCTAGTGACTGAGTCATATCCTAATTTGTCATTTCCGGATCCACAATTCTGTAACCCATTCCAGTAATTTCAATTCAGCAGATAGTTATTTGGCACCTTCTCTGTGGAATAATTTGTTATTTGCTCAATTCACATTCATAACCTAACTAGTGCTCCTCATATGACAATGGTCTTGATTTGAGAGCATCTTACTTCCTTTGTCATTAAAAAAAAAAAAGAAGAACTTCTAAATTTCATTGTCTGTGATGATTTTTTTAAAAAATGTCATCCTAGACTATATTACGGGACTAGACACAATTGGCCAGGACTCCAAAATTTGTAGGAAGTCTTAAAATATTTTAAATCCACTTGTCTGCTGAATCTTTCTTTATCTAGACATCCCAAGAGGACAGATAAATTCTAAGTCCACTCCTGGGCCTTTATAACTTCATATTTCAGAGAAACCCCCTCACAAGGGACCTTATCATAATTTGTCTCTCCTTATGTTTGGGTCTTTTCCATGCTCAAAGTTCCATGGTAGACTCAGGCTACAATCCCTTTGGATTTCTAAGAATCCCTTCTATCTCTGATACTCACAATAAAGAAATCCAGAAGCCTAAAGATCACTGGTGAGGGACACAAAGTTCAATGACATACTAAATGGTGACACTGGAAAAACATTCATTGAGTCAGTACTCTCCAAAGAATATAATTTCAAAGACTATAATTTATCTGAAAAACTGGCTTGTATTATTACATGGTAATTGGAAATGTGTGACTGTATGTAAACATTCTGATATTAGGAAAAATAGAGATGAAGGAAATTTGGCACAAATAGAAATAATAATTTTCCTGATCTCAATTCACTAGTGTTACTGAGAACATGTAAATAATGGAACCAAAATCTGAATTAAGTCTGAATTGAATCTGAATTAAAGAATAAATCCTTGATTTCCTCTGCTAATGGTTAGAAATCTTGGAAAATCTGAAACTCACTTTGCCTCTATAGGAATTCATTTTGGCTGGCTTTTCCCTTCCTAGTTGCAATTATTGTGAACTAATAGTATTTCCCATTTTCCTAGCCTTGAGCAAAGAGGAAAGAGAATAGTATTAATTCACAGATAGAGAATTATAAAAGAGCACATTTGTACACAATGAAACATAATGTTTTTGCACTTTTTTGTAAAGGGATTCCACTGTGATTGTTTTCTTGAATTCAGTAGTGAAACACTTTTGCTACTTAGATACCTAACCCTTTTGAGTATGAAGTCTGACTTTATAGCAAATATATAAAATTTTGCTATAGAGCTTTTAAAATAAATGTAAAATTTCTTCACCTCAACTGCTGCTGTTTTGCTTAGGTTGTCATTGGAAGCTCTTTCTACCTTGTAATTTCCACATTTACTCCTTCATTCATCCTTTGTTCACGCAGCCTTTCATTCCATTCGACCCTAACTGGGCACTGCATTTTTTCCGGGCACTGGGGATACAACAGTGAACAGTGACACTGCCTATTCCAGTGTTGGCTAACAGGAAATGAAGTTTCAGTTCGTCAATTAACTGCCCTAGAGCTTTAGAAAACGTCAAGTAAAGCCAGGATGCCTGTATCAAAATATCCCATGTACCAAGTCAATGAGTTTTATTAAACACTTAGGTCCTCTGTGGCAAGTCCCCAGGACTTATGTCAATTTAAAATTCTGAAAACTCTGGGAATGGATGTGGCAGGCATTTCTGTCACTGTGCTCATGGCTGTTCCCCTATTTTGCAGGAACGTTTACCAGGAACATTAGAATCTGAGAAGGGACCCAGGACTTCCATTTCCTGAGAAAACTTGAAACTATGTTACCTCAGCTCTTAAATCCCATAGAGCTGCAGTCAACAACCCCCAGACTGTGGCCTGGTATTGATCTGTGGGCTGTGGGGAACCAGTCCACGCAGCAGGAGGGGAACAGCAGGCTAGCATGGGAAGCTTCATCTGTATTTACAGCCACTCCCCATTGCTCACATCACCGCATAAGCACCGCCTCCTGTCAGATAAGTGGTGGCCTTAGCTTCTCACAGGAGCGGGAACCCTACTGTAAACTGCACGTGCGAGGGATCTAGGTTGCGCGCTCCTTATGAGACTCTAATGCCTGATGATCTGAGGTGGTGCCGAGGCGGTGATGCTAGCTCTGGGGAGCGGCTGCAAATACAAAGTATCATTAGCAGACAGGTTTGGCTGCACAATAAATGTCATGTGATTGAATCATTCCGAAATCATCCCCCGCATGGACTGTGGAAAAATTGTCTTCAGTGAAACCTGCCCCTGGTACCAAAAAGGTTGGGGACCACTGCTATAGACTCACGCATGAAATCTGCTCTCCAAGAGGAACTAAATTCTGATTACAAGACAAAAATAACCTAGTTTCCAAAATCATATAAAATGTCACCGTAAACCAAATATTAAGTTTCTTTAAAGATGGACTACATTTTTTCCCCCTCTGGACATACACTTTAAAATAGCTATTTTCCACAGTACTGAAAAGCTTGGTTGCTTGTTTCTTGGTTTTTGGTTAGGTTCGAAAACATTGAGGGTCCTGGAACTCTGATCAACAGGTAAATGAGGAGTCTTCCTAGGGTACTAATGCCTTTTTATTTTCTGAGTTGTTTATTTGGAAAAACTGATTTTTTTTTACTCATTTTACTGCTTAATATTTTCCCTCCTCTCTCCTGCTTGCCTCTCATTAACTTTGTCTAGTACAGTTCAGCACAATGCATCTCAACCCTAGACCACATAAATATCATCTGAAGAGCATCTGAAAAATACCAAACCCTAGATCCCACCTGAGGAGTTTTCTAATCAGTTGGCTTGGGGGACAGAGCAGGGGCATTAGTTATTTTTGATTTTGTTTGTTTGTTTAAGATTCCCAGGTGATTCTCAAGTTAATCAAGGACTAAGAACCACTCGTCTACTATATCCAATTTCTTCTAGAAATCTGTATGAAAAGATTAAATGAGGAGTGATTTACATTGATACTCCTCCATTTTGTGGCACTGAAATGTAACATATAATAAAGGTGTAGTTATCCAAGCACTTTGACTTTCTCATCTTTGAAAAATATCCTGAAAGTTTAAAGTTTGATTACAGGTGGCCGTGTATATACACACGCACACATACACACACACTTTTGGATGTGTGGTAAGGTTTTAGCTTTCAGTGTTGAGATCTTTCATTTCTCTTTTTCTTGGTCAACTAGTGTGCCTTAAGTGAGTATTTTTGATAACTGTGTGGTCAAATGTATGTTACTGTCTTTCTCTTGTTCATAGCACCAGAAGAATGGGCCACGACCCGCTCTAGCTTGAAGGCACCGCCACCGAGGTCAGCCAGAGGGGGATACAGGGAACACCCCTATGGTAGATATTGAAGGTCCTCCTCACCTGTGACCTCACCTCAAAGACAATTCATAGCCTGTGGTCTCCACATAAACAGCAACAAGACAAGTAATAGTCCTTTTTTTGTTTGTTTTTTTCTATTCTAGGGATAACTGCTCATGATTATTCCCGTATATTTCTTGTATTTCCCTCTATACTGTTGGTGTGACATTGACACTAGTATTATTTTACAAAACAGACTGAAAGAGACATTGGCAAGCATAGTCTATAAGCTTTTCAGTAGGGTGATAATCTCTTGGTTGTTTTTCATTGTTGTGTGTAATCTTTTTTTCTTTCTTTTTTCTTTTTTTTTTTTTTCTTTTCTTAAGAAAGAGCATGAATCTGTTAAGAGATTTTGAGTCTCAACCAACTAGCAGAAACTTTGTTTAGGATCGATAAAAGATTGTAATATGATTTTGGAGCTAGCTGATAATAAAGTTGTAGATAAGATGTTTTAATCTGTCTTTTAATATCTGTTAGTTAGATGAAGATGTTCGATATTAAGTTTGTAAATTTAATTTTAAATGCTGTTTTAATGGGGTTGAAAACAAACAGCTACTGTATGTATGTAGCTAACTGAATTTGTTCAGTGTTTTAACCTGTATTTGTTAAAAAAGAAAAAAAAAACACACATAAAGTTCCATGTGTAAGCTTCTCTAAATAGGAAACCACAATTTGTCAAATATGTTTGCCATAATTTGTCAATAAAGCTGAAAACTTTTGTAAAAACTAAATTTGGAATTACTTGTTTTCTAGCTTTAAATGCCTGCTTTATTTCTTCTTCAAGAGATGCCTAAAATGTTTTCTATTTAAAAATTACAAAAATGAACCCAAGCCTGTTTTAAGATATTTGTGTAATACTTAAAAAAATGTATTAATAACTTATGGTTGTTAAATAATTTAAAAGTTAACAAACTAAACTGTTACATGAATCATGGTTAGTAAACACTAATGTATAACATGTTAATGGAAAAAAATGGATTTAGAATAATAAATGGATTTTAAACTATCCTCTAAGCTTTATCTTGCTAAACACAAATTCTGATTGACTTGTTTGCATTAGCATGTCTCTCGTGAGAAAGAGTAATGGAGTATAAAGAGGTAAGATTACCACTTACCACTGTCTAAATGCCTAGTTCTTCAACCTTTGAGTTTCCCCGCACATTAAATATCCCATCCAACATGTAAGCATTGCGTAGATTCACTTTATTGTTTTCACTCAAAGGAGTGCGTGGACTTCATTTGCGTAGTTTATAACAATTTGTTTTGACAAACAAATCATCAGTGTCACTGGCCAGTTGTTGCTATTCAACCTCAAAAACTTTATTTGTAATTTTCAGTGCTAAATATCACCTCCCTTGAAGGCAGTTTAGAGGGCTGATATTTCTTTTGAGACTATCAGACTTGATGGCTGATGATTATTAAGGAAATATGTCGCAGGACTCAAAGGATGACTAAACGTTAAACAGGTAACACTAATAGTAACTCTGTAATTTTGCCTATGCACCAGTAATGTTAAATATTCTCAGTTATTTAGTTCCTGATAGTTAAAAAAGTAAACCTACAAAAACATAACAAATAGGTCTATAGGCTATTAAAACAACTAATTAACATTAACTAGAGGCACCAAAATTATTTTACAATATATAACCCTCAAGGCAATAAACAGAACTAAAATTAACAATAATAGTAATGCAACTCTTGCTAACATCAAACGTAAGCTAAATTTTGATGGAAAAAAAAGAAAGTGAAAGACTTGATGGTAGGGATGAATGCCAAAACTGTTAATCTTTTAAATACAGTTTTTTTGTGTATGGTGGCTTTTTGTCGATGTGATTGGTTTACTTTTTTGCTGCTAACCAGCTTAGGCATATTGCTGTTCAGTTTTTGCAGCTGGAGTTGCATGCTAATAGTTTTATGAAGTGTGTGTCTGTCATCAATTAAAATTGTAAATATTTGCCTTGTACAAAATGCTGTTGAGTTATATTTAATTTTCTTTTTCTATTCTTTCTCACTATTTCAGGTACCCACAAGCACAGAATACATTATTGAATAGCAGATGTGATGGGCTAAAGATGGAGGTAAGCTTATTTTTTGGTCCTCTTTGAAACAGATAAATTTCATCAGCATGAAAACATGATAAAAGATGAAGCTATCGTAGTGAGCTAAAACACCTAATGCCACTTGTTGAACTACTGAAAAGGATTAGATTGTTGTCAAGGAAGTAGCTATTTTGATCTTCTTTGAAATAAAGTGATATGACTTGGTATTTACCTGGAGAGCCTTTCTGGGTTTATTCAGAAGCTTGTCAAATGAAACGTGAATTAGTGCATAATCTGCAGCCCTTTTCTTTGCTATGAACTGCTATAATATATACTACCTCTTGCAAATTGTACAAAGAAAGAGGATCAACACTTTTACTCTACAGATATAAGAGAAGGAACTCACAATCATTGGCTAAGATGAAGGGAAGGGAAAGGGTAGTTTGTAACGAAACCCCTGTCAATGAGAGTCAAATAAAATAACTGAACACTACTATTATTTTCCCCATTTATCCCACTGGATTGATCAATAAGTGTTTTGTTTCTCATCTGTCCTTCTATTTGATTTAGCAAATAGCTAGTGAGCACTGTTGGAAATTGCGACTTCATTTTGATGCACAAGGAGTTGAAAACTTTAGCCAGTAGACTTCACACTGAAAACAATGCAAGGATAGTTGTGAAACTCACAGGCTGAGCTGATGCTCGGAGAATTGAAATGACCTGGTATGATGTTTGAAGCAGGGTTAAAAATTCCAAGCTTTCTCTTTCTGGATCTGGTCCTGTTTTTAACTACACAAATATCCATAATACAGGTTAGCTTTAAAGAAGTGCCATAGGAGAGGGATGTGAGAGCCTGGAGAGCCTTTATGATGGGGGTGGCGGCGACAGAGACTGAGGAAGCCACGAGGTGGACTGGAATAAAAGGAGTTGTATGTGGGTGAAGACGGGAGCACCTCCTTGTGCAAGGAATAGGCTGTCTCAACTGGTGCAGCTGGGAAAGTCAGTCCAATAAGTATCTGAGAGGAAGGCAGGAGCACAGTGGGTCCCGAGGGCCAGTTCTGCGAAGGCACAGAGCAAGAGCAAAGCCTGCAGTTCTAAGTACTGTGTTGAATTGCTCAGATTTTATGAGGAAAAGTAAGAAGAAACCGCTACAGGTTTGAAGTAAAGAAGGAGAGCTATTCCTCAGTAAACTATTCAATGAAACCAAAGTACGTCTCACATTTAGTCAATTTTATAATTACTGTCTCCAGCTGAGATAGCTTTTCTAAAATTCAAACTGTTAAAATAATTATTTAGTAGTGTAGGTGCTTCAACTGAAATTCCTTTATCGCAGAATCAAAGATCAAAAGTTACAGAGTGAAATTCTGAAATGTTATGTATCAGTAACATTCCATATCTGATTTGACTATTAAATTAAAAATGTTACTGTTTTTTATAAAGCAAGGAGAGAACAAATCTCTAATCCAGAAATCCTGTTGTTTATTCTCCTGCATCCTTTCAAACAATGGGCTTGATCTGATAAAACAATGAGAAAAAAACCCAGCCATAGGTTGTTACTATTTTGATACAGTAATCAATATGATTTTTGCGTTCCTTGTAATTATTTGATTGTTGCCGTGGTTTTATAACCCTGTGACTCTCTTACCATTCAGACTAGATCTTTGTATGCATTAACTCAAGGCAGGGTTATCACAGAAGAAACACCAGTGCTGAACAAGAGAAGACAACATTATTTTTAAGCACAAAAACAATATTTGCAAGAAAGGGGATTTTGAGATTCAAGAGGCTGCATTTTGAGTAATATAAGACTGATGCACTTTGGACATAAAGTATAGGTGTTAAACAGTAGATTTAAAAGACTCCCATCTACCTGTCTACATATATCTACAAGGTAAAGATTGTCCTGGCTGAGAAGAGAGCTTTAGGCAGCAATATCTAACATATGAGTGTGGCCTTGAATATGGGTTCCATATACCAGGTCATTTATCCAATAAAAGCCTCAGATAGGTTTGGAGCACAAAGAGGACCTTTGACTCAAGTGGAGCCTGGGGAGGCAGCAGACCTCACAGAGTTCCCCACGCTAGTCTGCGCCAGGTGCAATCCTGCAGCAGCGGCTGTAGAATGTTTCCCCACACTGCGGAGAGTGAAGCAGGTATGTCGGAGAGAAGCACACACACAATCCCTCTGCAGGAAGGTAGGGACAGTGCAGTAGCTTCTGCATAAACCAGTGCTGGCCAGGATGCAGATTGTATCAGTGCACTCAACAACATGGAAAGGTAAGAAGACCAGCTGCTTCCTACATCTCCAGAACTTAAATCCAACCCAGGAAAAAGAGAGGGGATAAAAAATAAATCCTTGAGTTGATGGAGAAATTCCTGAACAAAATTAATCTGGATTGGCTGAGATTATTTTTATCCACCTAGCAGAATGGAGACTTGAGTTTGAAACCAAGTTAAGGTAATTATATACGTATACATAGCAGAGTCATTTACAGGCAAGCCATAACTTGCCTGTCTCTTAAAATAATCAAAAATAAATATACTATGTTTCTCCAGCAACAGGAAATGACAATTTCCCTAAATTAGTGGCCTCTTGGTGGTAACCTTTATTAGAATGAAAACCATTCAGCAAGTGGTCCTAACTAGTAAATGTGCAGTCAGTGCCTTCTCTTGTTGATATCAGGAAACAATGCTGGGTTACATCTGGGTCCCAGTAAGGACTCCCAAAGTTAGCAAACATTCCCAACATTGACCTCATGCAAGTGATACAAACTTGCATGGCAAATTAAGGTTTTAAATTATAGTGCAGTCTAAGTGTATTTTGCTCCATACATTCTTTCAAGATGATACTGTAACTCTTGGTACACTGATGATCATATAACAACTGGGACCTCACTAAAACACCAAAGATAGCTAGCTTGGGCACTAAACAAAGTATTTTAAGTAGTAATAATAAAACTAATAAGTAAGAAAGTCTTTGTGCTTGCTAACATTTGTCCAACAAGAAGTTTTACTACAATCAAGTATTATTGAATCAGAATCAATTTGATGCCACTTAAGAAGCCAAATAGTGCTTTGAGGTCTTATTTGTACTATTTAAATAATTTTCACTTTCACTAGATAGTATTAATGGACCTATAGCCATTCAGCTTAATAACAATTGAACTACTAACAGTTTTTAAATAAAGTTGGCATGAAATGACATATGAAAGGTAGAAAGGAAATGATTTTTTAAATTAAATTATTGAAATATTACTCTTGTTCCTTTAGTTCTTCACTTAAAAAAAATAGGCTAGTATTGTGAGAACTACAAATGCTCTTTAAAAATGTAACTCTTTAAGGTTGATTCACTTAGATAGAAGAAATAAGCCTTAGTGTTTGGTAGATCAGTAGGATGACTGTAGAAGAGAATAACTCAAATGTTTCTAACAAAAAGAAAAGACAAATATTTAAGGTGATGGATATCCCAATTAATTGATTTGATCTTTATATGAATGTATCATATTATTGTCTGTATCCTGAAAATATATACATCTATTACGTATCAATAAAAAGTTAAATTTTAAAAACTAACTCTTTGACTATAGCATTGTATCTCTATTGCTATGTCTTGGTTCATGTAATATAGATGTTTGTAGGGTTGTTTTGTCTTGTTTTGTTTTGTTTCTAAAGGGAATAGAGAACAAAGATCACTAATCTGAGTTGGCTGAGTATCAAGTATCAAGGATTCTATTACTAAAATCTCATCCATTTGCTGTGCTTGCAGCTTCCATGGGAAGGTTTAATTTTTACTGCAAAATAAAAAGTCATATAGTAAATGACTGAAAATATCCAATTACATAGTAGTTTATAAAATTGACATGATTTATGATTGATATGAGGGTATAGCATTAATAATAGTGTAATCTTCTGTTTTCTTGAGCATACATGCCAAGCAAGGTACTAGAATTTTCATGTAAAAACTTACATGAACCATCTGTAATCCTTTCAATAAGGATGCAAGAGAAGTACAATTAACCTCATTTTACAGAAGAGGAAGTAATGTCACACTGTTAATATCCAGCAAAGCCAATCTTTAAAACAAAGTTTGATAACCCTCACATTTTCCAAAATGCGATGGAGATGCCCGTCTTTTAATAAACTTGATTGAAAAGAGAATCAAAAATCTCAGTTTGCCTTAACATAATTTCTGTTCTGTAGCAATATGATAAATATTGACTTAAAAAAAGATTGATTAAATATTTTAACTTGAAGTACATCTTTACTTTGATCTTTCCCCAAATTAATCATTCTGATTGCATCATAAAAAATGTAGATCAGAGTTTCCCACGCTTGTCACAAAGTTTCCCACGCTTGACCACAGCCATTGGTAGAACAAATGAATTCATTTATAATCTAAATTCCTTTTTGACATTTTAAAAAAACACTGGCATGATTAAATAAGCATGAAAGCAATTTCAAGCTTTTATTCTTCAATCTATAGATCAGAACTCTGCTTTAAAGAATAAGGGTCAAATTCAAACCAGATATATCTTTGTATAAGCTGTGCAATCATATGTTAAGAACATAAGTGAAGGTCCCATTCAATGTTAAATAATTTTTAAAGGCATTTCCTTTTGCCAATATAATGTGTAACATTTGTCTGGACATTCTAGTTTCCAATTAAGTATTTGAGTTAACAATAAAATAGCTGTTCTTGCTCACTGACGACACCAGTCTTCCATATCCATCACAAAAATTAATTTCTTAGTGTCTTTATGTAGAATATATGAATTGGTACTTGAGAGATTACAGTGTGTATGGGGGGAGCTCAATCTACTTGACATGCTGTTTTACATCTCAGTATCTTATATTTTATCATGAGAAGAATGGAGAGAACTGGAGAGGAAGTTGTCTGATTCATATACCACGGGATGTCTTAACCAGCTGGCTTATCTTTCTTTACAAAAAAAAAAAAAACAGAATGAACCACCTTAAAAATGGTAACTTGTTACTGAACACTAATTTTGTTGAAGTTTCTGTTCCACCATGTTTCATACTTCACAGTGGGATATAGGGAGGGATCTGTTTCTAAGAGAAATTTGGAGACGCTTGGATCCTTTTCTTAGAACCTCTCTGAAGGCAAGTCTCACCACTAGACAAAGGATTTCTATCACCTTAATGCCTCTCAGGATGACTTCTGTCAGTAGGAAAATGTCCCCTCTCTATCTCATTCTCTGTCCACCCTCACACAGGTGTCAAATATTTTCTGTCTTCTAACCTCGTAGTCTTCCTTTTCTTTGACATGACATTTTCAACTTCTCTGATACTATCGTACCCCTCCCTTCCCAGCATCACGTCATTTTCCCAACGGCACATGGAGGAGAGAAGACAAGGAGAAAGACAATTGATGGCTATGTGGGAGGGAGCAATGTCGAATCTATTCAACAGAGCTCCTACGTTGAGAAATGTTTATTGGGTTAATGAAGAAACCAATACATGTCCATTGTAAGCCAAAAAGTATGAAGGAAGAAAAACACATTTAATGAAAATGGAAACATAACAACTGTTAACATTAATAGATAACCTACTGTTTCACGAAATCTTAATTTCTTATCTATACAGTGTAAGAGGTTGCTTATAGGTGAGCAAACATCTCCAGTTAGTCCAGCTCAAAATATAAACTTTAAAATTAGAAATAAACAAACTTATGGGATTTACTAAGATCAGCACATAAAATCTGTGACTGGAATGAAGGCAATTTTAAATGTCCTTAAACAAGGAAGATTATATTTACATATTGCCTGAAGATACACTTCATAATAGAATTAAAATTGAATTTTTAAATTGTTTCTTTCAACTTTCCTGTTAGAGATTTAAGAATATAAATTAATTTATTGACCTATAAATAATTATTTAAAAGTAATATTAATCATGCTGCTTTATGCTTTCTTATAAGGCAATAACTTTTATCATAAGTAATATCACATTCCTTCAGAGAAACTACTCTGGAATCCTTTTATCATTTACAGCCTTTAACAAAGCACAAATTGGTTCTTAAAGCCTTTTCTTCATTTCCAGTGAGTAAATCATTCGGGTACAAATAACGATTACCTTAGAATATGGCATAGTTGACAGTGAATTAGGATTTTCTTCTGGAGAGGTTCTATTTTTTTGGACATTGTCTTCTTTTTTATGATTACAGAAGTAATACATACTCAGGGTAAACACAAAATACAGTGTATAATGTAAATATGTAAAGTAAAAATAAAAAAAAATCTATAATTCTGTTCCTCAGAGAGAACTTTTAATAGATTGGGTTACAGTTCACTTTAATTCCTTTGTCTTCCTTTTCTTCATTTCCTTTTTCATTTTTCAGCTGTTTGTTATTTATTTATTTGAACTGGGATTCTGGTGTATTAATATATGTAATTTTAATTTTCAGAGCTGAGCTGAATTTTATCTCTTTGTGAAAAAATAAGCTACTCCCCACTTCCATAAATTTCACTTGTGTGTGGAGGAGTAAAGTTGTATTATTACACTATGGAATTAATCCATAGCATACACTCTTGAGTGTGAGCAAAGTCTAACTTTTCTTTTCTTTTCTTTTCTTTTATTTCAGGATATTATGAGGGTACAAACATTTTGGTTACATTTTATGTATTTGCCTCACCCAAGCGAGGATAAGAGGCCTTATAGGTAAAATGGTGATAATAATAGCACCTACTGATAGAATTGTGAAGTATGTTAAATAAAATTATGCAGATATATATGTATATCGTCCTCAAATTTAGTTAATATCCTCTCCCAAATTAGTTAGTTTTCCCTGGCTAAAAATGTTTACATTATAAAATACCTTCATAGTATGCATCAAATGTGTAAATAAATACAAGTTTAATCTATAAAAATATTTATATAATACAAATCAGTTTGCAAATCAAACATTTTAAAAATATTCTCTACTAAAATATTCAGTTAATATAGCCTTAGAACACAGTTGGAAAAATACTATATTCATAGACAGATATATATTGGGTGTCTTCATAACTGGTATTATATGTTTGTACACAAGAATCTTATAATAATATTGCATATATATTTTTTACATTGAGATAGGACTAAAAATGAAAGTGTGATGAACAATAATTTGGTACCATTGTTTCAATAATAATAACGTGAAGAAAAAGGCATTTGAAATAATGGAGTGCATACTACATGTCAAGTGCTATGGTCAGTGTTTGTCGCTTGTCCTATCATACCCACCATTGAAATATAGTTTATACTTTATTATACTTAATAATAAGATACCAAAATGAAGGTGAACATGAGAATAAGGGAAAATAGATTTAGAAAGAAAAGGAATGTAGCTAGAAGACTGATAAATACCCATTAGAAGTGCTGAGATGAAAGAAGTAGTAACATAAAACACCAAAAAGATAGACCACCTCTTACATCCTTCAGGGGATGTAATGTCTTAAGAGCTTCTAAAAATTCTCATAAATCACCATCATGTGCAGTTTATCACATAAAGCAATAATTTTAGAAATTAAAAATATGTTTTCCCTTTATAGCAAATACAGAACATTCCATTATTGAATATATCTGGAACTTCTGCCATCTGTCTCAGAATAATTACCTTCTTAGACCATTACACTTTTCCAACCATTTTCTTAGACCATTTTCACTTTCACCAACAGAAAATTTCTGTGTCCGGTGTTGAGTAGAGAACAAGAATTGGCACCAGCCTCTCACAGTGTATATTAATTCAAACTTGCACTTTTAGAAAATTATAAGTACTGCATATTGTGTACCTTCAGAATTGTTCAGAGATATTAAAAGAGAGGAGTTCTAAATCTATGAATGCCAAAGGTATGTCAAAGTAATTGTACCACATTGCTTTATAATTATGATGCTTGAGAGATACTGTCCTTCAGTCTATATTTTAAGAGTCTTGTAGTTTGATATACTATATATTGTAAATGAAAAATAGACCCTGTTGAAAGCATTAACTCTATAACGTTCTCAGTAAGAATCTGTTGTTTATTGTTTGTATTTAGATTATTACAAAATATCAAACATAGAATATTTTAAAAGATTAATTACTAACAAGTAAAAGTAATGAATTGATTTGATTCCTCAGAAGTGGGAGAAGACGATTAATTTTCTCAGGAGTTAACGCTGAGGTGTTTGCATATTTTAACCAATAATCAAGCAATTTACTGAATCCACATAATTTTCCATCATTAATTCTACCATTTCATCATATCACCCAAGAAAACACTTTACCCTGCAAATGACACTAATAATGATAACCTATTACTAAAGTAGGTTCAAAAGAAAGTGACCTCATGACAATTTACAGTTAAATATTACAGTGAATGCCAAATAGTCTGTTGAGCTAAATACACTACTAGTTGTCATATAAGGAAAAATTGCATCTAGTGCAGCATCTTATTTTAAAGATGGCCAACAAATATTTTTGGGAAAGAACGCCAGGCTTTACTTTCTAATGCAAAAGTTAGAGCCATCTTAGGAAAAGGCTTAATGTTTTTTGTCTTAACTAGTATATTAGTTCAGGCTGATGGGAGGCATTTACCAAATTTAACTAAATGAATAATTATCTATCAACATGCCTCCATCTTTTTCTGGTCTTATAATTATTTCTTATGTACTATTTATGATTTATGCAAATTATCATATTGACGTGTATGTAAAATGCTAATATTCTATATGACGCTACATGTACATACATAAATGTATGCCTTGATAACTTTTTAAAACTTTTAATATTATTGTATATTATTTATTATTATCTTGTATTTAGTTATCACAATAGCTATATTAAGAAAGCAGGGCAAATTTTCTTATCCTTATTTTAAAGATAAGAAAACAAATTTCACAGGTTAAGAAATTTGTCCAAAAATCACATGAATTCTACATGGTGGGATTTGGGCTGAAACATTATCCCCTCCAAGATAATTAACCTTCTCATTTTTGTACATGATAGTGTTTAATGGTGGAAGAGAGATTAATCAAGGTTGCATGAACAACACTCTTCATGTGCAGTAATTATTAAATATCTATTTATAAAGTACACTTCAAGTTATCTAAAAGTATTGAAATTTTTTCTATATGTAAAAACGTTTACTCATAACCCTAATAATTGATATTTACATGCTTTCTACAGGCACACCATAATATTGAATACTTTAAAAAATAGCATATTGGTGTCAGAGGCATATGAAATTATTCAAAATCAGTGATTATAAAAGGGTACATTAAATTTGTAAAATCTAAATTAAGTAATAATTTCTGTCCTGATTTTAGCTGGGAAAGAATGGAATTGAAATTAATTAAAAGCTTTATGCTAAGTAAGAAATAAGTGGAAACATTCCAATTGAGATTTAAAGTATGTCAAAATTGTGATTTCATTTCTTTAGCATCTATGATTACAAGAAGTTCAAAAGAAAGAAATTAGGTTGTTATTCTACCAGTAGATAAGAATTAGCATAACTTTGGCCATTATTTTTCTATACTTACATTAGTCCTTTCATCTTAAAAAAAAAAAAAAAAAGAATCTTTCTGACTTTTGGATAATTGAAATTTTTAAATGTCCTGTGAGTTTAAAAATCTAATTTTGGTTGGGTTTGCAAGAGCCAGAAAATTCGCAGCAATTTTCTAATTTTCAACCAAGAACCCTGCTTTTGAGGAAAAGAGCCCAAAAGGTTTGGGTCTAAATTAAACAGGTCAGCAGTCGATCTTCATTTAATTTATTATACTATACAATTTCATGTAGCAGTTCAGAGACTTGGGCTTCTTCCATAAGAGTGTAACCATGTGGAGGATTTGCTGTTTTCCAATTTATCTCTGTCCACCTTTATTGCTAAAGTGCATTGCAAGGACCCAGAAATACCTATTTGTCACAAACCCACTGTTGAAGCAATACAAGGCAAATCAATACAGATCTTGATGTTTTGCAATTAACCTGTTATATTACACTGTGCAGAAAATATAGTAGCTCCTTTTCCAATATAAAACCAACATATTTGAGAGTCTTAGACTTACTCAGTTTTCGGGTCAAACCTCATTTCTAAATCTGACATAAGTTCCTGAATTTTTACTCCTGTGGTCAGATAGCTGCACTGTGCTCTACACTTCAGAGTCTGGTAGAATTGCCAAGATCAGGAAATGCACTTTTGTAGTAAGAAAAGGTAACGCCTAAGTTGCAAATTGTGAAACAAACACATGTATTTGGGTATGAGATGATCCCCACCACCTATCCCTACCCTCCAGTGGTAGGGTCTAGAAATACAGTATAAGTAAGAGATGACTTTAATTATGTCTGCAATGTTCACAGCAAAACAATAATAATAAAAACAGTAAGATTTTTAACATGCTACAGAGTGTTTCTAGAGTGTGTACTTATTTATAAAGATAAGTTATTTGATAATGATTTTTGGTAATATCTAATTAGACATTATTTCATTCTCTTCTGAGGCTGGATTGTATTTTAAAATGTGAGGATATATTATAAATGCTTTATTTCATTTATTTCCTAATTAGACTTCATTTTATTTCAGTGGAAGTGTGCCTTATTTCTCAAAATAACCCTAGGTGATGACATTAATGTATCGTAGCTGCAGTCAATTTTATAGATTGATCAAGTAGTTGAAATGACACTTATTTCAGTTCTCAAATGATTTGCATATATAACTAATAGTTTTGTTCTTGATAAGACCATAGATAACATCAAAATATAATAATTCAACTTATCAGACTATTGGTTCCTAAGTATAGTACTTTATTTATTCTTAATTGCCTTTAATGTACAAATAGATAAGAAATCAGAATTTGAGAATAAAAATTTCTGAACTAGGAACAGCCTGTTAATTTGTTGATGACTACATATTATGACAGGATTAACTTTCAAAATCAAATTACTGGAGTAAAAACTAAGCTATGAATAATCTTTATGATTAAAAGTAAAAACAAAATAAAGTATTATTATGGTATTATATTGCACAGAATATCAATTTAATAATCTCTTAATGCTGAGTATACTTGTTCCTTCAAAAGATATTCAGATTTTCTTATAACTTAAGTAAATAAATAATATTGTTATTTTAGACTTTATTGGAACCTTGTGTAAATTTTCTATTTCTTTTATCATATACTTACCCTGCCTCTAATTTTATTGATTAGGCAGATTTGAAAATTTATTTTTTTCCTACATTTAAACAGTAAAGTTTAGAAATAAGTATTATCTACAGAACTGATCATCTATTCAAGATAGGACACTTACCAAAATTAGCAAACAATTTGTCAACTCTCTCTTCTACTTTGCCTTTGTGGAGAATATAAGTATTACTTATAAGATATGCAATTCCTCTTACATTTCAAAACATATCCTTATATTGGAGTTAATAGAAAAAATGGATAACATAAAACACTTAAATATTTCCCAACAGTCTGGCAACATTTGGCACTAATGATTTATATCTTATAATGTATTAACATAACACCCAAAGCTTATTCTAAACACTCTATTTCCTTAAATATTTTTTTACTTAAATTTTGGATATATAAAAATAAGCTATAAAATAAATGGGGAAACATACTATATTGATTTTTAGTAAAAGGCGAATATTTATACGATCTGAAGAGAAACCAGAGTATATATATTGATTTTTAATTAGAAGTAAAATTGAGGATTTATTATTTCATTCATGATCAATTTATTTATGAAATACCCACTGAACATATTCAAATTTTTATGTCATGTGTTATTTGCTCAGTAGCTTCAAAAATAGACCAAACATGAATTAGAATATGAATTATTGGCTAACAATATGTAAAATTAGAGAAACTATATCCAGTTAAATTACAAATAAGCCTTATTTAGTATCAAATGTACATTTAAAAATTAAAAGTCAATTGCTCACCTAAAATGTTTCTAAATGTAGAACCACCTTTTATTTGTCACAAAAAATAAAATTATAGTTCTAAACTAATCAAATTCAAATCAATTTAACTTCATATGTTTCAATGAAATAGTGTTTAAGAAATACAAAATAAACTAAAAACCGAAAGGCTCATTGCCTTATAATCAAAAGCAGTCAGCTTTAAACTTCCATCAACCAGGTAGATGATAACTTTGTCATTTCTCAGTTGTGTTCTTGGTGGGAAGTTGTCAAGAACATCTGACATCTCTTAAACTTACATCTCATTTGTCTGTGTTTATGAACCTCATGTTGATATGTTAAACTGTAGGATGGGTGAGAATGGCTACAGTTCTATTAATATGATTAATATATATATGTATCTATCTCAGTATTTGTAAATACTGTGAAAGGATTCCTGGTTTCCAGAAGGAAGTGTGTGCTCTCTTTTCCTCAGTTCTAGTTGCTTTTATTTCTTTTTCCTATATCTAATGATGCCCAATTAATTTGGGATGATAAAGGGTGTTATTAACTCATTGCCCTAGTGTTCGGGGACATCAGAGCTCTTATATTAGAATCGATAACAGTTGATGAATACTATATCCAAACAATTACAGAAGCCAGGTATCTTTTTTCCCTCGTTAATTCAAAAATGGCAATCTTCCAATGAAATTATAATTTCAGTAATTTTACAAAGCTTCTACCAAAGGAAGGGTGTTAAATTAATACATCCAATCAAGTTGTGCTTTAAAAGTGCTACGTCTTATAGGAAGAGTAGAAAGATCAATAGGCATTACAAGTTAAGAAAGCAATTGAAATACAAAAGCCGAGCATTTCTGATACAATAAAACAAGTTTCACCTTTGAGTTAGTCTGACCCAGTTATTTCCATTCTGATCCTATTTTGATTTTCAATTTTGAGGTGCCAAGGTTTAAGCTACATAGATCATTTCCTTACAAACTTTTGATTTTTCTTTCATTCTTATAGGAGTATAGTTTTCTGAATACAGATGTACACTCCATACTCCCTAGCTGATAGTGTGAGATACTATAAGAATCCTGGGGATTTTTAATAGCAGTTGAGGTTCCATTGAACTTAGTTCATAACTGACTTCTTAAAGTTTATTTGTCAAATAATTCAGGATGTAAAAGTAGCACATAAACATTAATTGAACAGCCATTTAGCAGTATAACTGTTTGTTTTTGATTGATAGAGGACATTGAGCTGTGTACCCTGTGGTAGAAAACAATCGGGTCTTATGAAGCACATGCCATTAACTATACTACTACCAGACTTGGACCAGTTTCACTTTACAAAATAGCCGTCAGCTGTAGTCAGAAGCCTGCCCAAGTCACAGGAAGTCATATTTTTACTGCTTTGTCTTAACTGCTTATGAATATCGTTGTGTTCCTCATGCCTTATGCTAATGGCAATGACTAATGCTTGTCATTATCTTTATCAATCTCATAAAAAAACTTCCTCAGGAGAAACTGATCATAGCTAGAATGCTGCTTAAACTGTTTTTCTAAAACACAGAGTATAAAAAGCACTTAAATATAAAAAAAAAGTTGGAAGGATAATTTATTTTGTTTTGAGTATGCTTGACATCTGCTACTATTGTTAAATTTGCCATGAGATGGATTGATATCCTGTATGAGAATGCCTGATAGATGCCTATACTGCATTATGCTTTAAAGTTATTCTGCTCATCTGGGACCATAGGTGAAGACGTATGATAGAAAAAACAAAAGCTGGAATAAATCTTACACTGGCTGTTTGGAGATTCAGTGTTTTTAACAGTGGAGGTAAGTCCCTTCATCCATTTGTGATTCATTTATGAACTCTGCTTACAAAACACAGAACACTTCATTATGGGCTTGAACAGAAATGTTTAAATGGATGAAGCAGCCCTTTGCATCAGATGGAAGCTAAGTGGGACATTAATGTGAAATAAGTGAGAAACTCCTTTGGTTTTAGTCTACATCATAGCAGCATAGCAATAATGTGTAGATTCTCATATGCACATGATTTTTATATGTCTTATATCACCAGAACTTGAGATTATGAATTCCTGTATTACAGAGTAAAAATCAAAGAAAAATGAATAAGGAAATATATTTCATTGAGAGAATATGATGTTCACATTATTTCTGATAATAAGTAGAATGGGGGACAAAAAGTTCCTGTGGAGAAGAAATGTCGTCATCACACATGATGGATCTTTATACAGCCTTTGTCTGAAGTGTTACCGTAGTCATCCTTCCAAGTATCACCTTTTTGTATTAGAGGGAAAGTTCAATTTTATCGGAGAGGACCAATACGTAGGGGCTTCAAATAAATGTTTGTAGAATGAAATGGGATGGAATGGAGCAGAGTGGAACAGAACCCAATAGAATAAAACCATGATTATTTGTTCCCTCCTGAAATTCTAACTTGTTCTAAAACAAAAGCAGAAATCCCTGAGTGGATGATCAGCAATATCAATGATTCAATAGAGACGTTTTGGTTTTCTTCTTTATACATCCCTGTATTAAAAAAATAACTTATTTAGAGAGCATAAATTATAGTGTATATATTTGTTTAATGAGACAGAAACTTTTGTAAGGTATTTCAGAAAGTTCTTCTTAAAAGTTCTTGAATAAAAAAATTTTAATGAAAGTACATTTCCCAGAAAAATCTTAGGAAAGAATTAAGGTAAGTTATAAATACTGTAGAAACATCATGCCTCCTTCTATTTTTTTCTCAGAGGAGTTCGGAAGAAAACAGCACCTAACATTCGTGCCCATCGTGAATCTGACCCATACTTAACATCTTTTCAAACTCTTTCCATAGAGTTTTTTGTAACTTATCCTGCACAATAGTACACTCCCTTAGGAATTTGCTTTAAGCTAGAAAATATATTGTAGAGTGACCATGTGTCCTAGTTTACACCTGTTGTTCCAGTATAATTGTCACTACCACTACCATTCACTCTCAGATGTGTCCTGGTATGGATGAAAAATTATGGTAACTTTATAAATAATATTGAAATGTTAATATTATAATAACAATAAAAAATAATCAACTTTTGTTTTCTTTAATACATTCAAAGATTATGAGTAGTTCTAATTTATTACTCTTCCTAGCTGTTGTAACTATATTTTTATAAAGACAGTGCATTTTAGGAGGCAGAAAAAGAGTACTGACCTGAACTAAAACTCAGGATATTTTAGCTCAGGATATTGACAGTGCTATATAAATGATAATAACTATGATTTGTTGAGTGACTAGTTTATGCCAGGCATCATACTTGGGACTTTCCCTGTGTTATATCTTTGTCCCTTAAAACTGCTCTGCAAAGCAGAATATTCGAACCCCATGAATGTGTATGAATTGCTTTAGCTATTAGCTCTAAATCGGTTCATAGGTTAAAATTGAACCTTGGGGGATTAAATCCTGTCAACAGGCCTCTCCAGCTCTGACATTCTGTGCCTCGATGTCTCTTGGAGTAACTGATTAGCAGGATATAAGACACAGAAACTGGATGCAAAGAAAAATTCTTGGGGCAAAGTGACTTCCCTAATCCTTCATATTTATATTAACTATTGTGCATTGAGGTCTTAATACTGGCATGCACTTAACATACTTTTAAATATTTTTGTTATTGCTGTTTTTCCTCTTACCATAGGCCAAATAAGAAGAGAATCCGGGTTTGAACCAATGTAAGTGTCACTACCATGCTAGAGAGAGAACTCATCTCTGAAACTCTAGGGCTTGCTCTAATTTAGAAACCCTTCTCAAAAGCAATATTAAGTAAAGATGAATAAATACTTGCTCATAATCAAATTTGTTCCACCACTGTATAAAGAATATGAATATAAAAACAGATATGATATTGTTATATAGAGGTTGTTGAAAGGAAATGCCTTGTAATTTTTCAAACAGACAACGTGGAAATTCTTGCTAGTGCAGAGTTAAGTTCTGTGTGCCGCAGAGAACGAAGTAAATGTAAGTCTGTGCCTATCTCAAAACATGATTACAATTCACTTGGGGATACAAGAATATAAAGGCACAAATATGGATTGTGTGCTGTTGTTAGATGCCAAATTGTATAGCATAATCTGAGCAGTGATAAATCTTACCTGGATGTGCATATCAGCATCAGGTATAATATATATTAACGAAGCAGATGCCAGGATACTACCTGCATTGACTAAGTACGTTTCTGAGGCTATAGCCTGGAAATGTGTATTTTTAAAATTCTGCAGGTGATTCTGACATGTACTTGAATAACAACCACTGGATTAAAATATATGTGGAGCATATTAACATGTTAATTATGCAAATTTAAAAAGTTAATTTGGGCTGAGATTTTAAAAGATGACTTTATAGAAGAGATTAGGTTTGAAAGGAAGGTCAGATATGGACATAGGTAAGTGAGAATTTTTTTTCTTTTACTTTTTTAGCTCAAAATAAAATCCTGTCTTTAAGGGGTTTTTTAATGCATTTCAGATCCCTAGTTAGCTTGTTCTTGAATAGATAATGAAACTTATAACAATAAATACCTAGAAATGTGCAATTGTTTTCTAATATATCTATGATGTGTCTCTATGAAAATCTGGTTTAAAAGCTTGACTGAAAGCTTATATATTATAGATTTATATTAATATCAATAATAAAGAAATTTAATCACAGCTGGTAAACACAGTTTAGACTGCAAACTACCAAAGGGCAAGATTCAGGTTTTATTCAAATTTGGATTCTTAGATCTTTAGCATAGGAATTGTTATCCAGAATATTTATAATATATGTTTGTTTGCTGAATGAATGACATGTTTGGATATACTTGGTTTATTTATTCCACTTTGTGGGACAAATTTCAATGGTCTCCATTTGAAGGATTAAATATTCTTGCTATAAAGGTTTTGGTTTGTTTATTTATTTGTTTCTTAACCTGGAACCAATGAGCTTGCAAAGACTTTGACACTCTTTAGCTTATAGGAGTAAGCTTTTAGGCTTTTTCTTTTGAAGAAAAACACTGAAGAGAATGGAAGAAAGGTGCAAAAGCAAAGGAGAGTTGCATGCATCTTAACAGTGGGAGCGTTTTCCTTCCAAGTTTATGCCCAGAACAGCTGGTAAACCCCTCTTCTCAGACCAGATTTTCCACAGGAGGCAGAAAGGTCACCAAACCCATTCACCAGCAGGAGGAAGGCTTTCAAAGCTTGCCCAGGCTTTCCCAAGCTCTATCTGTCACCCACATTTTTTTGTAGGACAGGGTTGTTTTGTCACTGTTTGGGTTTGGGTTGTTAACAGAGCTTTAAAGGCATGACCACAAGATCACTAAGAATCTTTATCTTACTCTACATTACGGCCTCCCCAGCACCAGTCAAGCCAAGCTTCATTTGCTTTTTGTTGCTGTTTGTTGTTATTGTAGAAAAAAATGTCAGATGTTTACATTTCCACAGTGGAATTTTATAATGCTTTTCAAAACAGTTTCATCGGGGGAAATAGTAAGAATGAAAACAAAACACAAATGAGAAAAGAGTATGGTGAGCTGATGACAGAAAGCTTTGATTTTATCATACTGTTTTCAAGAATAAAGGGGAGAGTGAAAGTCCTCGTATAATGCTTAGTTGGGGACAGGTATCTGTAAAACATTTTTAATGTGAGACAGCTTTGATAATAAAAACAGCTGCCTATTTAGTATTAGGAAAGGGGTAGGTAAGATCCAGAAGATGGAGCTTGGGAAGAAGCTTTTGTCACAGTGTAGGAAGCCTCTGATCTGTTGCGGTCCCCAAGCTCTGGTACTGGTCTGTAGCCTGAGTTTCCCCATCTCCAGTCTGTGGAAAAATTATCTTCCATGGCACTTAGGAGGGCGAATGAGTGAAGCTTCATCTGTATTTACAGCCACTCCCCATTGTTCACATCATTGCCTGAGCTCTGCCTCCTCCATGGAAAAATTGTCTTACATGAAACCAGTCCCTGGTGCAAAAAAGGTAGGGGATGCTGACCTACCTTATCTACTGGCCCGTCTTATGAATAGTTGCAATTTTTTGGCCTCCTTGCTCCTTTCTCCAGGTGTATGTCAATGAATGCCTCACCCCAGATAAGCCTGATTAACAAATAACATGATTACATAATTCTTTGTAAGCAGTGATTGAGCAAGAACATACCCAAAATAAGTTAATTCATACTGAATTGCATAAAACAGCTGAAAATCAAATGAATTCCTGTTTAAGAATATTTCAAGAGTAAACCATCACATCCATGGTACACATGTCATCTGAAATACAATAGTAATTTTATAATCATCTGATTGTGTGCTGGGACAGCTCTTACTAGCCGATGAGATCCAAATGTGTGCAGCTTTCCTCAACTAGACTTCAGTGACTTCCCTTTGGTAGCTTGAAGTGGACCTTGGTAAGTCTATTTATACCATGGAAATTGGAAAATGTTACAAAATCAGGGATTTTTTTTTTCTTTTACAGAGAGCCAGTGAGCCAGTTTACCAGCACAACTCTGAGTTTCACATACATTTTAGAAGAACAAAAGGGACCCAATAATAAATATGTTTCTGTAATTAGGAAGGTTTCTTGCTGAGCAAATATTTAAAGAAGACACTGCTTAAGAGAAACAGCATTTTGTTAGACTACCTACGCTCAAATCTTGTATCAGCTGTCATTTATCCTCCCTGTCCTTTTGTCTTCTTATCTCTAAAATGAGAACTCCATGGGATTGTTTTGATGATTAAATGAGTTAATACATATGATATACTCAAAAAAGTGCCTGGCACAGAGAATGTGCTCAATATCTATATCCAGTTACCATCAACAGATGAGGCTAATACAGTTTTCTACAGTCTTCTAAAAGACTTCCTAATTTCAGTGTTATTTTCCTTGGTAAGCTTTTATATCTTTTAGAAGCCCATACCCAACTTCCACAAGTTTTACAAAGATCTGTTAAATGAAAGCACATCAAATGACTTTGAAATGAATAAAGCACTATGTAAATGAAAGGTGGAATAATTATGTTAAAGGCATCATCTTGAGTTTTGTTTATACTGCATCTCTGAAATGAGCATCAGATTTCTCTCTAGGCAGTTACTGCTCCTGCAGAAACAAACCCAGATGGTGCCCAGACTTCCTACTGCATAGTTTTAGGCGATGGCATTTATCAGAATACCTCAGGTCACTGTATGTACAAAGACTCAAAACAAACCCCACATTTCAGTGTCAGGCCAGCATGGGAATTTAGGCAAATAAGGCTTTGTTTCATAATTCAAGGATTTTTTTTGATGTGTAAAATGTACAAGGAACAGAAAATCTTCCATGTAGACTAAGTTTACAAAATAGGATATTAACATACAATTTCTTTTAGAGAAAAAAAATCAGTTTGTCTACTCTGATGAGCATTTCTAGCCAAATTAAAACTAATTTTTTCATTGTGCATGCAGATTTTACCATTTCTTATTGACCTCTGGCCAAGCAAAGCAGAGAAAAGGGGAGACATGGCTTAAAGATGCTATAACTTAAACTCTCTTAATTGGGTTTTGTGCTATTTCTGTGTTTGCCCTTGAATGCATTCTTTGCCCTTCCTCTGGCTAAATTAGGGGGAGGGAATTCTGACACCCTCACTCCGGCCAGGTTTCCTTTCCCAGAGAGTTGTCTAGCTGGCTTGCAGCTGGCTTCTGCCAATGGAGTTTGGGAGTGGGGACTCTGGTGGGGTCTCCAAGGAGACTTGGAGATTGGGAAGAAGGGAGAAGCCAGGGTATCTGTCCCATCACTCACTTTGCCTCCAGCCTCTTCTGAGCAGTAGCTATGTCTGTTCCCTGCTCCGCCTCTCACTACTCAAATCTGCCCCAGTTCCAATTCCCAGCCTTAATCTAAGGCTCCTGTGTTAGTTACAGTAGCAGCACCTGTCCTGCTTCCCTCCAGCCCAGGCTTGGTTATGGCTTGCTCCTCTTACTGATTTCTGAGTTGCTTCACTTCTCTCTGGCTAGCCTTTCTGTCTTTTTCATCACTCGTTTCCTCCTTTAATCAATTCCCTGCATTACAGTCTTTTCATTTCAATATTCCAAGTGAACTTTGTTTTCTTAATTGAACCCTGATTGATCCAAGAGGCTGACAAAGGACATTTGCCCATACTGAATTTGCAGGCAAGCAACACGGTTAGAAGTGCTGTTCTCCTGCACCATCATAAAGATTTCAGAGACCCTCTGGTGCATGAACTCCGAAGTCACTGTCCCTTTGCAGCTCCCTTACTTTACTTTAGTGATGAGTCAACCTTGAGCCTGCTCTGCGCTATGTCCCTGAGAAGTTGGCAGGGAGATTTTGTTTGTTTGTTTCTGCTAAACTTAGTGACACAAGACACTCAACCATTGCACTTCATTATTAACTTAGCCTTTCCCCCTTCCTAAGGCCACATCCCTCAAATTCACTGCAGGTTTACAGGTGGTTGGTCTATCGAATGTTAGTGCCCTTCCTATAAGTTACAAAGGATGGCAGGGTCTCCAGATCCATTTCCACATGTGCGAATGACAAGATTGGAATATAGACCTGGTACTTATTATTATCCTAAAATTCTATTCCTTCTGCTTTCTTTTCAAGGAAGGAAATTTGGGCCATAAAGCAATTTCATATCTTAAAAGCTTAAATTAGTTTTATAAATACAATCTTAATCCAAAAGTGTCAAATTGGGGTTGTTTTAGTTCATGTACTTGTTAAACTTATTTTGGACTTTGAACATTGAAATGTGCATTAATGCTGAGTTGCTAAAAATAATGTTTTGTAAAGTTTTCCACACTTTTTCTGTATACCCATCCTGTTAGACTGTTCCCTCTTCCTGAAATGATCTTTTCCTTTTATTTTCTTTTGTTGTGTTATAAATTCTCAGCCAAATAACCGGCTTTCCAGGAATGTTCCCTGTAGTCTCCCACTCTTCATCTGGGTGACATTGCTTGCAGCCCTGTTTGTGCCACCATAGTGCATTTTATGAAGTGACACATTCACCACTCTCTCTGCTTCTCATGAAACTTTAAGCTCCATAAAGACAAGACCGTATTTCATCCTTGCAGCCCTAGTATCCACTAATTTCCTTTGCACTTAGGAATCTTTCAAAACATATTGGTTAAATTGTTTTCTAAACAACACTCTGA
Source organism: Eulemur rufifrons (assembly GCF_041146395.1). NCBI lineage: Eukaryota > Metazoa > Chordata > Mammalia > Primates > Lemuridae > Eulemur > Eulemur rufifrons. Next base: position 25,281,217 of record NC_090997.1, on the reverse strand, counting down.
AAGTTCCAAAATCTCTCACACTGGATGAAAATTAGTATTAGGATCCTTTGACTGGAAGGTTTGTATTTTAAAATATTTTTAGTACTAGGGATATTTTACATATATACATGTATTTTACATATATACATGTATATTACATATACATACATATATGATATTTTACAACATATAACAGGCTGGTTATTTCACAAGATGCCTAGTTGTCTGCACCGTGTCCATAAAAGTACTTATATATCTTTGTTGAACAACATTGATACGTAAGATAAACAGACACATAAGGGGAACAGTAGCACTGTCACTAGTTTAGGACAAAGCTTTCCAAATCTTTTACCTAGTTTACATTCTTCACTAGAAGTTGCATTTTCTTTCTGTTTTGTCTTCTTAAATTTAAGCCCTTATTTTCAATGTCTATCTAAATACATTTGTACTGCCTCCACCATGAATTAAGTAAATGCCATGTCTCTAACTCATTTCCTCTAAAAAGGATGAGCTCAGCCGTGCTCTGTTTATTCCATTTATAATGGCTCTCTTTGCACATTTTGGTCCATTGCCTCCAGTGTCTTTTCTCATGCATCTGTTTATTCTACCCAATTAGACTCAGAGCTTTGCAGTCAAAGGTGTTTTTTCTTTTATAGCTCCTCACAGCATGTTCACAACATAGGCTTATGAACTAAATGTCTTCTACATTTCACCAATATCTATGCTGATATTTTTAGTTCCTTATCAAATGGACATGCTGATTTGCGCACTCTGCAGCTAGATCCACGGGCATTAGCTCACCCACACAGACATAGCTCTGGTTGGTTCCTTTATTCCAGGGCAGAGATTCTGTGAGCTAGGCTGGGTAGCAGAAGGATTTTAAGACCCCTCTGCCGCTTTTCTTTGAATCCAGAAATATCCCTAATGTACTGCTCCCCAGGGACTCACTATTGCTCTTCTAGCAGTTCCCATCAATAATTGGTTCTCTGTCACAGAACCTGTTCATTTCCTTCATAGCACTTATGATAATTTGTAATTATATACATATGTAAAGTATGTATAGGATAAGCATATAAAATTTTAATTCATAACCATGTAAAATACATAGTAGATATAAAGTGTATGCATGTGTATGTATAAGCAATATGTACATAAAACACCATACGTATGAGTGTGCATATGTATGTGTTTCATGTTTCCATTCTTTTCCTCCACAGATTTTCTTCTCCTCAACTTGCTTCACCACTAAACACCCAAGCCTAACACAGAGCCTGGCACAGAGTAGGTACTAACAAATATTTGTTGAATAAATAAAACGTGAATGAACGAATCTATGAAAGCACAGAATACTTTCCAATCATTAATTACATCAGCTCTTAAGTTTTACTGAACAAAAAGTGTAGAAAGGAGGGAACTAGAAGCAAAAGAAAAAAAGGAGTCAATTTTCTTCTCTCCACTCCAGAATTTCATAGGTTTATAATCTGTCTCCTCCCACAAAGAGGCTCCCAGACATCTTGGTTTATTTTTACCTGGAGAGGCAAAAGCGTAGACAAGAAAATCTCTGCTGTCCATTGTTGGTGCTACCCACTTATAAAAACTACAAATATTTTAATTAAAAAGATAATGATTTCCAAATAGTATAGCAAAAAATCTAATAGGACATGGGACATTCTTACATTTACTGTTGGAACCTCCTATTTCTACTCTACCAGCACAATCCTGGTATGTTTAGAATATATACTCTTTTCTCCTAAATAAAACATTATGATGACTGAAAAGAAAGAATGGGGCATAATTACAGGAATATCCAGTAGAGTGTCCTGACTAACGGCAAGGACTGTGAGCCAGACTGCCTGATTTCAAATCCTAGCTCCACTGTTTTCTAGCTGTGAGCTCATAGTCAAGTTACATAACCTTACTTTGCTTCTGCTTCTCATATGTAAAATGGAGATCATTATATTACAGGATGAGCATCCCTAATTCAAAACTTCAAAATCCAGATTGCTCCAAAATCCGAAACTTTTTGAGTGGAAAATTTCACACCTGACCTCATGTGACAGGTCACAGTCAAAATGCAGTAGCACAACACACAGTTTATTCAGAGCCCCAAGGGGAAAAATGAAATTACCTTCAAGCTATGTGTATAAGGTGTGTATAAATAAATTCTGTGTTTAGACTTGGGTTTGAAATCCAAGATATCTCATCATGTATATGCAAATATTCCAAAATCTAAAAAAATCTGGGATCCAAAATACTTCTGGTCCCAAGCATTTTAAATAAGAGACGCTCCACCTGTACCAACTCATAGGGATTCTTTTGAGAATTAAATAAGTTAGAACATGCAAAGCCCTTAAAATAATGCCTGGCACATAGGAAACAATAAATGTACACCAATCATATTCTTTTTCTTTGTATTATTATTTTTGCCATCTTCAAATTAAGACAGGTTGGATACAGAATGGATAAATTTCCATAAGACTGAGAAAGAAAAAAAACAGAGGGAGAATGTGCACATAAGTAATAGTGATATGATAGCCACAGATTCATTACAAATGTAAAAACACATGGTAGAAAGTCAGGATTCTTAGATATTGTTATGTCCCCTTGTAAACAGTTTTTCTTTTTGGTTCTTAGTGTCAATAGAAAATGTTTCTTTATATATCTTTTAAACACCTAATGATGAAGATTACTCTTGTTTTATCTGCTTTGATCTAAAATATTTAGAGGACAACTGATTACAGTCTACTTTTTGGCATTATTGGGTCTTTCATATTGTTTCACTGGACAGCATAATATCATAACATCCTTGCTCTTAAAAAAACAAAGAGACCATGCCCTTACTCACTTATTTATTCTTTATGAATGTATGCATGTATTTCATTTAACAAATATTTAGATTCTATTATGTGCCAGGCACTGCACTAGATATCTTTTGATAACAACCCAAAAAGCAGTTTAACAAGACAGACAAAGTCTCTGCTTTCATGAAGCCTAGAGTCTAGAGAGGCTTTGGAGCAATAAACAGAGCACGTAATATTTCAATTACAAATTGAGATCATTGCTGTGCCAGAAATACATGGATACAGAGTAATGGGGGTGGGAGGTGGAGAGGTTGAGAGAAATATTAGGCAAGACAATTACAGAGAGCCTCTCTGAGGGAAGTGACATTTAAGCAACATCTGAAGAAAGAAAAGGAATGTACCATACAAATTGCTGAGAGAAGAACACATTGCAGGCAGAAAGAACGGCAGAGGCCGTGGTGTGGAAAAGAACGTGCACAGGTCACTGAGTCTGTTGCTGGACACTGGCTAGCAATGGGGAGAACCACGTGAGAAGAACTAGGTGGGATCATGTAGAGTTTTCTGACTGGGATGTTCTCAGTGTGCAACAGGGTACTGTTGCAAGGTATCAAATAAGCAGCTAGCATGATCTGATACATGTTTCAAAAGATGACCCTGGTTGTTGTATGGAGAACCTGTGGGAAGGGGATATAAGTAAAATGAGAAGATAACCTAGCAAAATATTGACAGATAGGGCCGGGCGTGGTGGCTCACGCCTGTAATCCTAGCACTCTGAGAGGCTGAGACAAGAGGATCGTTCGAGGTCAGGAGTTTGAGACCAACCTGAGCAAGAGCGAGACCCCTGTCTCTACTAAAAATAGAAAGAAATTATATGGACAACTAAAAATATATAGAAAAAATGAGCCAGGCATAGTGGTGCATGCCTGTAGTCCCAGCTACTCGGGAGGCTGAGGCAGAAGGATTGGTTGAGCCCAGGAGTTAGAGGTTGCTGTGAGCTAGGCTGACGACATGGCACTCTAGCCTGGGCAACAAAGTGAGACTCTGTCTCAAGGAAAAAAAAAAAATATTGACAGATATTTGTAGCTCAGACTTGAATGTTAGCAATGGAGCTGTGGAGAACTGGATATGAGAGAGGGTTAGGAGATAAATATGACAGAGGTCCATGATGAATTGGATTGGATTGCATTGGAAAAGGAGGAACCATATATAACCCTTAAGTTTCTGCCTCAAATATTAGATGATAGTTCTATTGACTGAGAAGAAAAAACTGAGGAAGTCCCTGGAGTTCTGTTTCGACCAGGTTAATTTCATGATACTTATGGGACACCTGATGGAGATGTTAAATAGGCATTTGATTATGCTGATGAGAAGCTGTTATACAAATGAGCCAAAGACGGCCTCTGTGTATTGGCCCCTAGGTTGTTTATTTCTTCACTACAGGCTGAGAAAAGCCCACCAGGGGAGAAAATCAAATGTTTGCACATGCATTCATTTTTTCCAATTGGCTACACAGGCAAATGTTTCGTCATTTAAAATCTGCCTGTTTTTCATACCCCACCAAACCTCACCCCACATCTGCTAGCAATAGGTAAACCCTGGAGGTCACAAAGACTCAAGCCGCTACTGCCCTTTAGAGCTCTTTTACCCAGACACCACCCCCACCCCATCATGCTACTGAGGCACATTGCCTGGACACATAACCCCTCTCTCTCCTAGGGGTTCCCTTGCCCTCCTCCCCTTCTGAGTGGTGACCCTGTCCCTTAACCTCTGGACAGACTCCTGCTGTGAGGGGCTGCCTCCTAACCAGAACCTGTCAAAGTAGCCCAGCAAAGCTCGTGTCTGCTACTGCCACCTTGTGGTCACATCTTTTTCCTCGATCAGCACAGAATCCCTCCAGCCCCCTACAGAAGCTCAAAGAAGAGTTTTGCCCTCCATAGGTCTATCCGGAAATAATGAGCATAGAGATGGCACTAAGGCCACGAAAATCAATGACACGACTTCAGGAGAAGTGTCTAAAAATACTAGATCTGAAGAGTTACAAAATTTGAGATAGGGTAAGGAGGAAAAACATGCAAGTATAAGCACTTGGTCAATTCCTACTCAAAGTCTTTCACTCAAGCAACACATTGGTTCCTTTAAGGTAAAACCCTGTCTCCTTCTCCCCTACTCTTCTCTGCCCCTGTGGTTTTTCTATATAATTGCTTTATCACATATTATCAAAAGTATCTGATTACCAGTCTGTCTCCACATGATGCTGTCCTTGAAGGCACAACATGTGTTCATCTCTAAATTCCAGGGCTTTAGCACAGCACTTGACATAGAGTGCAAAATAAATATTTTCTGATTGAATAAACAAATGAATGGGTGAATAGGCAATCTGACCGTATTAGAATAGTTGTGGAAAAGAGTCATGATGATGATGTGCTGATGGAAGACTTCAAGTGGCTGGGGAAGGTTAGGACATCTTTTGTTTTCATGATGATGGTATTTCTTACTACCCATTCCTCCTTCTCAGTCTGAAGTTAGATTCTAGTCTTACCCATTGGTATATTGGGCTCACGTGTATTGTACCACAGGGACTATGTAGAGAGATAATGGGATAATATGAAAATATTTCACAAAATTAGAAAAGCAGCTAGTTCCATAGAAACTCAGAATGTCATAATACTGAGGGCTAATTTAAAGTTTCTTATAATATTACTATATTAATTTTGTTTTGCTTTTTTACTTTAAAGAAATTTAAAATAAAGAAAATAATGATATTTAGGTCATGTTGCATAAAATCTGAATCACCTCTGTGATGATTTTCTGTTCCTAATTAGAATCCCTTTTTATGATTTCAGTACTGTTATCTTTTGAATTTTACTAAGGGAGCAAAGGAAGTCCAAGAATGTCATGAGTTAGATCACTGCTTCTATATATTTTTTACTAAGGTACTCATTCATAATTTATACAATTTGGCCTTGGAAAACAAAAACTAACTAATATTATAGAAGTCTGTGACCTATACATCACAGCATTTAATAACTAAGGTAGAATCAGAGTTCATAAATACTTCATAGCAAAAATAAATAAATGAAATGCATAAAAGATCATAGAAGCTAATTGTGAATTATAAACTGATGCCCACAAAAGGTCCCTAGACACCTGTTGTACAATAACCTCTATTTCCTGAACTATGAACAAGATTGGGTGTAAGACATGTTACATATTTAATGAAAACTTAGTATAAAATATGAACAATCAGCAATATTTTGGATATTGATTGTGAGAATCACCCTGATTTCAAAATTTAAAAATTTAATGAGTGCATCTTAGAACTGATTTTTTTAAAATCCTGTGTGTTGCGAGTAGTAACTGAACAGAATTTACTTTGATGGCAGTGAGGAATGGTTAACAAATGTCAGAGTTCTGTATTTGTGTTATATAATTATCTATAATTATATGTAATTGTAGATAATTACACATTAACTTACATAAACACCATGCTTTATTGACTTATTGACATCTGTTTCTGAAAATACTGACTGAGGTTGGTCCCTCCTTTGAGATATAAAACAAGTAAAATTATAAACCTAAGTATGAAACTCCTCACCCACCGATGTATCATTTTTGCTATTGGTAAACATATTTTCAAAATGAATTACCATTTATGAACACTTTCACAATCACTTCTCAATATTATTATTTTATCATTAGATAAAATAAAATAAAGGTTACAATGATGATAAAGCTTGCATATTTAAATACATACCATATGTATTTATTTTCTACCTGTTCTTTCCTGATAGAAGTTAGATACAGAAAAGCCAAAATAATAAACTCTTCTGGTTGCATAGGTTAGTGAAGTACATTTTTCTTGGAAGTAAAACAGTGCTGTGGGAGCCAAGGAACTTCAAGGACTTTCCTGAACATATGCAAAAGCCAAATTACAAAGGCTATGTTCTTCACAACTTTATAAGTTCAGGAAACCAGAATAATCATCTTCTTAATAATGGGCAGATTAACAAAATGTATTGAAGCATCTCTTCGTAATTACCAAATGCTATTTTTTTGCACTCCCAGAGTAACATAGTTCATGTCTTTTTTCCTTCTTTTTTAACTTACAAAAAACAACACAGAAGAAAAAAAAAAAGTAGTTGTCCTCAGAGGGACAGACACAGACTGTGCAACATGGCCCTGAAAGTATCTGCCTGCTTCTCTGGATCTGGGAGCCAAGGGCTCTGGACACAAATTATTTTAAGGCTCTTGGTGCTTTTAGGAGTTTATCGAGTGTTCATTGTAGAAAAAAATCGCCGTGTTTACACCATTGTGTGTTCATTTACATTCCTGTAATTGGAAACTACCAAAAGGAAAGATTGCCACTGTCTAGAAGTATTAATTTTTTTCTAGAACATTGTCCAAGATCACACCATAGAGTAACTGAACACAGTTCTAAGTATTTTGCATATATGGGCTCATCTAATCCTTTCAACTCTTTATGAGTAGGTATTAGGTTATCCCTGTTTTACAGATAAGGAGACTGAGGTTCAGAGAGATTAAATAACTTGCCTTAGTAATGCAATTTGTAAATTTTAAACTGTATAAAAGCACAGGAAACTATTCAAGGCACAAAAATATATGTGTTTATTGGAAGGATATGAGGGATGCCATTGTACCATCATCCAAACACCGTCACAATCATCAGCCTCAATGTCACAGTTCTACTTAAGCTGGATATTGGGGGTGTTATTAAAGGTTATGTAAAGAAAATAAGGGTGATCCATTATCAAATGTATTGGAAATTTAAAGTTAAGCATTTTTTTCTTGACAAATATTTCTGAGCCTTTAATATGATATTATGCTCCATAAGTCTTTAAGAGACTTCTTTAAGAGACTTATTTAACCAACACATTTAATCACCAATCTCCTTTCCACTCCCTCCTTACACAGTATCATCTCCTGGGGATAGCATTCCAGGAAATGCTTCGGAAATACTAACCTAGAATGTCCTAGGGTTATCCATCTGCCTTTGCCAGAGCTCCATGGATTACTCAAATACCACATTTCCTTCATGAAAACTTTCCCGTCTCTCCCATCCCTAGAAGAAATTTCTCATTTCAAATCTTTCTGATATTTTTGATACACAACAGTATATTGATATTAATATTTCTGATGCAAGCTATAACTAGGGAAACAGGAATATACAGTACACATATATAAGTATATATGCATATATCTATGTGTATATGTATACACACATCAGAAAAATATATACATATATGCACACATACACACAGATCAGAATTCACACACTCAAATTAGTTCTCTTTTAAGTGGCTGTTTGGGGAGCCATGCATCTTCCAAATAACTTTTAAAATTCATTTAAGGGGTTAGCATTAAAAAAACTAGATTTTAAGTATCCTCATGATGGTCTCATCCTTTCAGAGTGAAAAAATTTTTTGAAAGAACCAATTTTATTTAGAGCAAGTAGTAATTTAGACTATCAAGTAAGGAAATTTATTTTCTTGTGCAACTTAGAAATTTGTTTTGATGACAGTTACAAAAGTGGGTCAAACTATATGAGTTAGAACATGATGGCATTGTTTAAATAGACACATAGGCTCATGGCATGCCTTCTCTGGGGAAGTAAACGCAACTTTTAATTTTTACTTAAAACTTAGTACATTAAGTGAAAAGTTATGTATTTCAATGCATCCAAGCAAATAATTTAAATATGTGACATCCTCAGATAGAAGACAGTAGGTGATAAAAGAAATAATGCCAAATAAGAAAGTGAATGCCCTACTTTCCAAATATTCAAGGTAAAAAGAAAAAATTTCACTGTATAAAACAAACAAAAGAGAAGTTTCTGTTATTGAGGTAGGTAATAGGGAGGGGGGATATCAGCTGTTTTAGTTTTTTGTTTTTTTTTTAATTTCCTGAGGTGTCCCTTGAGGTGTGTCCTCAAAACCCTAGGGCTTCCCAGCCCCATTAATACTATAATAAAAAAGTGACGAGGTTTGACTTCAGGCAGACGTGGATTTGAATCTCAGACCGTGAACAGACAAGTTACCAAATTGTTCCAGGTCTGTTTCCTCTTCTATAAAATTATAGAATTGAATGCAAAAAATGCATTTAACCCAGTGGCCAGCACAGCCCTAAAAGAATGATGATAATTTATTTCATAACTAGAATGTAAACATCATAGTGCTTTCAGTTTGTGAAAGCACTGCTTTGCCTTGTTCTCCATCTTCTGCATAGAACTTTTAGCATTCCTTCTGTCAGTCCCTTAACCAATATGTACTAAACATATCCTAAGCACAGATGATACAGATATGTATAGTTGTGCTTTCAAAGAGCGTAGGGTTGATTGGAGAAATGAAGCTCATCATATCATGTTATAGTATCAATGAGAGACATATCCAAGATATACATGAGGAACCATAGGACCTTACAGAGAAAGAGGCTGATTCTGACAAAAACCAGGAAAGGTTTCATGCTAAGGGATGATGACAGGAAAAATCGCAGAGTGTCTTGAGTGGAAATGTTAGAAAAGTATGCTTTCAATAATAGGAACAAAGAATGGAGACTTAAAAGTACAGAGTATGTTCAAGGAAGTGACATTAGTTCAGTTAAGTTGGTTTTATAGTTTCAAGTGCTTAAAGGAAATCACTATTAAAATGGAGCTACACGAGAGAGAGAGATGATCATAAAGTGGCGTAATGGACATTGAAAACTAAGAAGGGGAGAGGGTGGAGAAGGAGTGAGAGATAAAAATCTACCTATCAAGTACGATGTATGCTATTCCGGTGACGGGTACACCGAAAGCCCTGACTTGTTCATCTCTGTGACAAAAAACACCTGTATCCCACACGTGCTCTAGAGGTTAGGGAAAAAAAAACTGTACCCCATAAATTTTTGAAATAAAAAATAAAAATGAAAATGTAGACTCTGGACAGATCTGTGAGGTCTGAAATACTGAGTGGACAAGAATGGACTTTATTTGATCGGCAGTGGAGAGCCAGTGAAAGCTTTTGGCTTTGTGAGTGGCATGATGAGCGCTATATTTTAAGGAAGCCTAACCTGGAAGCACCCCATAGTGTATGTTAGAGAGAGAAAATACTGGAAGTGAGAGATGAGTAGAGAAGTCACTGAAGTAATTCCGAAGAAAACGGAGGTGCTCCTCTGACAAGATAAGGAAGGGAATACGGTTGTCGAAAGCTGGGAAGGTAGAGGACTTCTCTGGAGGTTGTGTTTCCATATCAAATATAATAATATAACTTAGATTTTATGCTTTTGAGGGGTGGTTTTGAGTATGCTAATGGAAATAACCCAGATTAGAGGCTTTGGGTTGTTAATATGATAATAAAGAGGCACTTGTCCAGGAAAGTGGCAACAAAATTGAAAGAGAGTAATGAGTATGAGAGAAAGACTTGGCAGTAACTAAGTCTAAAGTTCAAATCACTAATTTGTCTGTTTTCTGTCTCTGCCATCTTTCTTTACTGTTCACCACTTGGTCATGTCCACAATTTCTGTCTCAGCTCACCTGATCCCTGATATGTCAACTAAAGGAAGGTTTTCTTCACATCATTTTTCTTCCATGGCATTGAGGATGAGTGGATCCAGTTTGGCTAGCAAAGATAAAAATATATTCTTTGCTTTTTACAAGGCTGTTGGTCGTCCTCAGGATAAGGGAGTAAGTCATTTGGGGCCAGAGACTATCTATCGTGTTGACTCTAACCTCCTTCAAGCCAGAGAGTTATGGATAATAATGATAGAGTCCTTGGAGAAGAGTGAAAAGCCAGAGTCACTAAGCACTCAGTAGTCTTCTGTGACATATAAGGGACTAGGACATTATGCAACCAATGGGATGGTTTCATGTTTGAATTTGTTCTAGGTGGTGGGTTACACACTGTAAAATGAAAATTTACTCAAGCCACTAGAGTCTCTTATAGTTAATATCTCAAAGGATTGAATAATTACCCTCCTACTATAAGAATGACTGAAAGATTTCTCTCCTACATCACTTTACTTTATATATGTTTAAAATTTTATGGAAATATTTTGACCCACACTGAGCTAGGGAAGTATAGTATTATGAACACCATGCACCTCTCACTCTGCTTCAATAATTATATTATGCCAAAGTTGCCAAGTTTTTTTATTATCCCTCATATGTTTTTACTGGAATATTTTAAAGCAAATATCAAACATGTTATTTAAAAATTATTCAGTACAAATCTCTATCTGATAAGAACTATTTCTGACACAACAAATATGCCTTTGTTATCATACCATAAGATCTTTAATATCATCTATTATACATTCCATATACACATTTCTCCGATTGTGCCAAAGATATTCCTTTACAATTAATTTGTTCAAATCAGAATCCAAACAAAGTCCACACATCACTTTTGCTTACTATGTCTGTAACATACTATGGTTTGGTTATTTGGTTATTATGCCTGTAACAATCCTCCCTTCATTTTTCTTGACATTTATTTGTTGGAAAAACAAATTTCATTTTATAGTTTATAACAGGGTTGTCACACTTCTAAAGCAAAATCATAACTCATTCAACATTTATTCAACTGCTCTATAATAAATAATTACTACGTACAGGATAGTATACTAGGTGCTGAGTGTGATTCAGAGATGTCTGTCAATCATGGTCTCCACCTCTAAGACTTTGCAATCTGAAGGAAAAGGAAAAAGAAAAATGTACAAATATAATGACAACAACATGGCAGTACAAATTTCTTAAGTATTAATAGTATAGACGCTGCAATTTCAAAGGCAGAAGTATGATTTGGAAAATGAAGGAAGTCTTTTGGAAAAGTTGGCACATGAGATGGATGGGTTAGAGTAACCAGCAATTCAAGAGGAAGTTGGGTTGGGAGAAGGGCAAAAAGAGAAAGTTAATTCTATGATTGAAAAACTTGAGCGGGAGGAGACATACACCTTAGAAGTGGGGAAAGTGAGAGACATATTCAAGGGATTATAAAATAACTCAGCAGGGCCGGGCGCGGTGGCTCACGCCTGTAATCCTAGCACTCTGGGAGGCCGAGGTGGGCGGATCGTTTGAGCTCAGGAGTTCGAGACCAGCCTGAGCAAGAGCGAGACCCCATCTCTACTAAAAATAGAAAGAAATCATATGGACAGCTAAAAATATATATAGAAAAAATTAGCCGGGCATGGTGGCACATGCCTGTAGTCCCAGCTACTCGGGAGGCTGAGACAGGAGGATCGCTTGAGCCCAGGAGTTTGAGGTTGCTGTGAGCTAGGCTGACGCCACGGCACTCACTCTAGCCTGGGCAACAGAGTGAGACTCTGTCTCAAAAAAAAAAAAAAAAAAAAATAACTCAGCAGAAACAGAACTTGTGTGAAAGAGATATGCCTGCAAGACAAGTAGGGGGCAGGTTTGGGCGGACAATGAAAGGCAGGCTAAATAGCTTGCACATCGTCCTCTGGAGCAGGCAGCTACTAGCAACATTCATTTTTTCACATCTGGGAGACTACTGGACATTATGTAAACATAGATATTTCATTAGTAAGCAGAATGCATCAGCTCATTTCATAAGGGAACTTAAAATACTGTTTATGTATTCCAATAGCAATCATTTTCAAATATTTATAGCAAATTGGCAAGATAATTTAATGTTTTATTTTGCCCAATAGCTAGATGCTCCACTTAGAGGAATACAAACAAATTGGAGCTGATTTAACCAACACTCACTATACAGCAGCTAAGAGACCTTCATAAAGCAAAGATTAATTGTTTGTAGCACAGTATGAAACAACAACTCAACAAAATTAGGATAGGAGAGAAAGAAGATGAGTCTGTTAAAGATAGGCATACTAGCTCTGTAAACCTCAAACTCTAAACTTTTCGTCTGTTATGAAAACATAGCAAAGTTTATAATATGTCTGTTTTTCTGCTTATCTATTATAAATATACATTGACCCATACATTCTCTCTTTACCAGAATAATCCTAGTTGATTTTCATTATTAAAAGACCCTCAGACAACAGCTGAATTATCAGAGTCATCAAAGAAAATATGCATTGAACTTAATGTAGCCTTACTGGTAAGTATTTTCTTCTTGTATGTTTATTCTTTATTAAATGGTGATTCAGGTATCCCATATCGCATATATTTTTTGATATTTTTGAATGTCCACATGTACCAGACATTGTGCTAGGCTTTTGAGGGAATGAAATTGTGCATAAGATATGGTCCCAGTATTCTAAGAGGCTTGTATTCTAGTACAGATGATTAAACACATACATATATAAGTAAAATTATGAGCAGGATTGAAATAGAGGTGTCAGATTGGATTAGGTTAGAATTTCTCAACAGCAGCACTACTGATGTTTTGAATCAGATAACTTCTTAGTGGTGGGGAGCCATCCTGCATGTTGTGGGATGTTTGACAGCACCTCTGATCTCTACGCACTAGATCCCAATATTACTTCCCCAGTTGTGACACCCAAAAACGTCTCCAAATATTGCCAAATGTCCCCTGGGAAATGAATGCAAAATCACCTGCAGCTTTGAACCCACTGGATTAGATGGGAAGTCTTATAAGCATTGTGTTAATGAAGATGACTTCTAGTTGAAGAAATCAAGCGAAGTCCATAGAGGCATGGGGGCTGATATGGGTAGGTGGAGAAGAGTAGAGAATTTCAAGAATAGAGAATATGAGGAAGCGGCTAAACTCAAGATGGGAAGACAAGTGGATAATTACAAATTATGTTCAAGGGTCATGTAGCATTTAGTGCTTGGGAGGTAATTGGTAAAAAATAAAAAATAAAAAAAGATAAAGTAAAAATAAACCAAATTATAGAGGTCCTTGAATATAAAATAAGTGAGTATTTTTTCACATTAAACATGTAAGTGAAATGAATAAAGCATCATTTTGGAAATGTTAATACGGCAGTCTGGGCAGATTGATTTGGCCATACAAAAAAAGTTCAATTTTAGGTATGGAATTCAGTTAATGACATAATCTGGCAGAATTGAAGAATATATTTGTGGGATATGTATTTTCCAGCATGGGATGAGAAAGGACAAGTAAAAAAGTAAACAAGTAAAAAAGTAAACTCTATAATTCGCTCCTATGTTTGATCTCACAAATTGTTCTTGAGCTTATTTTCTCATGATAGAGTTGACACTTTACGACAGAGCTGATTGGCAGTTGTGTCCAGATTCTCTGGGACTCCAGGACGTGGAAAGTGGTAACTGATATTGCAGCATGGGGAAGCCAGGCAGGGGTGGGGACCCTGTGGCCTTCTCGGTCCTTAAATGCAGCCTTTTGACTGAATCCAGATTTTACAGAACAAATCCTTTTATTAAAGGATTAAAAAATGAAACTTTTCTTGCCTGCCTCCTTTGGTGCTTAAAAAAGAACACTCTTGAAATCAGAAGGCCATAGGTTCCGCACCCCTGCTCGGCCTGGGACAGAAAAGATGCTCATTCCTTACCTACTTACCACATCGAGATTCTCTCCACACAAGCAGACTTTTGGAAGTCTCCCTATAGATCTCAGTTCATCTTCATTTTCCCATTTGCAACATGAAATATTAGGGCAGGACATGTTAATAATTCAGTTTCAAGTGATATGCAGCCATAATATTAGAACCCCTAAGAACTCCCATTTAAAGGACTAAAATGCACACTTATGTACATTTACAGTTGGTCAGTAACTATACTGTTCATTCCCTCTGAAGAGATTTATTAACCTTCTGAACACTAGGGACAATATGGGAAAAAATTAGGGAAAAAAAGAAGCAACTGACAAAGAGAGGCCTGGGCAGTCATCACTTCCCCTTCACCACATCTTCCATTCTTGCCCAAGTCACCTCTGTCTTTGACCCAAGAAATGAACATTCTCCGAAATCATAGAGACCTTCTATTCTTTATCAATGGGCTAGTATATTTATTTTAGAAAATTCTTAAACTTGCATTTTTGAGATTATAACTATATTTGGTAGACATCAAAAAAATGCAATTTTTGAAAACTACAGATGTGATGAAGTAATAAGTGATTAATTGGATTGTAAGAAATGATGGAGGAAATTGATGGAGAAAATTTAATCTTAGGCACAGGAATTTTGATTTTGTTAAGAAAGAAAACTAGTTTCATAATCAAGGAATTAAATATGGTAGAAAATCAAGAGTTTTTATTGTTTCTGGCAGTTAGATATAAAATAGATAAGAATTAGAAGGAACTTGAATAAGAGAGACAAGAGGATGCTGCAATAATCCAGATGTTATTCCTTTATCAAAAGCAATTTTTAAGTATCCACAGTATTAATGACACTTTATTAGATACAAATTAATGCTTATGTTGAACTAGGGCAGTGACTACAGAAATGGAAATGATCCTATTGAATATTAATGAAATTATTAAACCAGTTCAGGGCCTATTTTTTTCTTGGGGCCTTTATGCCTACATTTGCCAGACTTTACATATTTGAAACTGATCCACAGGTTTGGGATGCCTTCCTAAAATAAATCGCATCAAGAATCATGAGGAGAATTTAGCTGACAGTTGCCGATCAACTGCTTGTCAGTCTGTACCAAGATGCCATACTTTTCTGAGCTAAACAGCACCGAGGTCTAAAGGTGAGGGCAGGAGACACACAGTGGAGAGCAGTGCAATGCCCTGCAGGTTTCAAAGGCTCTGCTTCTATCAGTCACCGGAGACCTGAAATCCATCTAGTCCTGCAAGAATGCTTTTAGAGAGTTGTGAGCATGTTCATTAAGAGAAATGAATGAAACCAAATGGCTACCATTATCGATTATCTCTGCCCTTGTGGCTTAGACTGGAAGTGGTTTTGAAGAGTCCCAAAAGCTATTTCCAATTTTTTTTTCTTAATTTGATCTGCAGCATTGCAGACACAAGTCATTCTAGCCACATTTGATCTGTTCCACCAGGCCATTGGGAGTGATTGTCAATACATAAAGAAACTGCATTTGAAAGCCTTTTTTAGTCCTTCTATATAATTTTAAATTTATGTTGAACTAAATAAAAAAATACCTAGATTGTTAGGAAACTCAATTTTAGTTCTAACTGTAACTTTAGCTTAAAACATGGATCAGTGTGAAATCTAAAAATATGGTTGAGAAACGAAATCTTTCTGTCATTGCCCTAGTTTATCAATATAATGTTCACCACTTGGAATTTTGAAAGTAATGTTAATTATAGTATTAATTACAATGATGTGCTAGTTTGGTATTTTATAAAACTGTTAAATGATATGAGTTTTCTTGTGTGTATATATATATATATATATATATCTCCTCTCTGGAAGGACTTTTAGAAGATTTAAGCATAATCAGTAAACATATTGGTCTATTTTAAACACTTGAGTAATGTAAAAGTATCTCAATCTATCCATTCATATATACTCCTTTTTTTTTTAAAGAATTGCCCCAAACAGTGTTTGTTTCTTCATTCTTATATTTAGCAAACATTGGTTAATAGTCCTACTAATGTTAAGTGTAGTACAAGGGACTGGGCACACGAGGGTGTACGAGACAAAGTTCCCCATTTTCATGTAGTTGATGGTCTAAAGGACAGAAAATAAAAACTCTGGTACATGCAGAAAAATGTAAAAAGTGCTACTATAAAGATGAGCACTTAGGAGAATACATACCTAAGCTAGATTAAGAATTTTGTATTGTAATGTTGTTTATTCATTTTCCACTATATTTAAAATTCTGACAAAAATCTTAGAAATTTCCTTTGAAAAACATCTATGTGAACATGTGTGTTGTATTAATATAAACTGCTCAATATCCTCACAATATTGAAGAGATCTACAATAACCAGTATTTTTTTAACATAAATTCATCAAATGTTTCCCATATTTTTACATTCCTGTGAAAGCTTTAAAATCCATCACATTTTATATTTTGGGAGTATCTGAGTCAAAATTCTTATATTTTTTCCCCCTCTGTTTCTCCCTCTATTCTTCCTTAAATAAGTAAGTTTGGAAGCAGTTCTTTTCTTTGGCTGGTAAATATGATTTATCTGCTTTTGGAAGGGGGAAAAAAAAAAGAAAGAAACACTAAAAAACCTGTGGTGCATTTTCTGCTTCTGTAAATGGGTCACACTTTCAAATTCTGAATACATTAAGCTTTTGTAGAGTTCTGTTTTTCTCAAATACTAGGTTGCTGCACTGGATATCAAAGGGTAACTTATTTTGTTATAAGTAGGCTTTTATTCAGTGCTTTTTTAAAACTTCAAATCATGAATATTTCAAAAAAGATAACTGAGAGGTAAATTAGAATGTTTAGGGAAAGAGAATATTGATTTTCATTTATATTTGTACAATTGCACACGGCCCTTCATGTATGGAGACGGTTACGGGGACCTGAGATCGGTTGGGAGTCTGCTTTGTTAATGTCCTTGTGGCAGTGATGAATTTGAGGTGATTCATCCCTGAGAACAACGTGCTGTGGCCCTTCCAGAAAGTATTTAATAGTTTCTCTCAAAAGGGAGATCAAAATTTACCATCTTCATAGGGACTGAACTTAAAGCATAGGCAACAATAAAATTACATTATTATATACCAAGTTAGAAAATATGTTTCATCAAGAATATGCCCTTCACAACCAATGGCCTAAAAGTTTTTAATTTTATCTGAACTTTTACTTTTTGATTTCTAAATTATCTTTCAAAATTTTTAAAATATAACTTTGTTAGGATGAACTAATGTCACTCTATTAAACTTATCAACCAGAATGATTCAGTATGCTACGTACATATTCTAATTCAAGAAGTATTTTTGTTCTAGTGAAGTGCCTCTAGCACAAAGTCTGGAAAACAAGCGCTCGTTAAGTGTTCTCTTCCTCCTTTACTCCATGATATTTATCATGATAAATCATTTTGAGCTGGCTAAATTCTCATACTAAGACTATCCTAAGTGTCACATATAACTTTCTTCTAAAGATCATTTGGCATTAAAATAACAGTTAGGTACATTAAAATTTGTCTTAACTCACAAATTTCTATTGGCCATACTCACAATATCTGGTGCCAACCCTTTCACACAGTCATTCCTGTCTTCTTTTAAAATATTTTCATAATGCTGAAAAGTCAGTAGCAGCAGCATTGTTAAACAAAGGAATGAATGGCCAAGTGGACACTAATACCTTCATCTGGTAATCAACTTTTATCTCTTCTCTGTTTGCGACTATTTCCATGTCTCCCTTTTTTTTTTTTTTTTTTTTTTGAGACAGAATCTCACTCTGTCGCCCATGCTAGAGTGCCGTGGCATTAGTCACGTAGCTCACAGCAACCTCCCACTCCTGGGCTTAAGTGATATTCCTGCCTCAGCCTCCCGAGTAGCTGGGACTATAGGCACGTGCCACCACACCAGGCTATTTTTTCTATTTTTAGTAGAGAAGGGTCTCATTCTTGCTCAGGCTGGTCTTGAACTCCTGACCTCGAGCAATCCTCCCATCTTGGCCTCCCAGAGTGCTAGGACTACAGGCTTGAGCCACTGTGCTGGGCCTCCATGTCTCTTTTAAAACCTGTATTTACATGTCAAGAGAATGTCATAGACAGTCTTTGAAACGGTTATTAGTTGGGTGCTTTTGCTGATTGACTTATGACTTTCTTTTTCTCCTCCAGTGTCAATCAAATGATCACTTCTAAGGAAAAACCACTAAAGACAAATTCAGAATCCAGACTCACATTCTGATGATATGTGCTTTTGCCATAATCACCTTCCTAGATTCAGGTCTCCATTGTCTCACACTTAAGTCATCGAATGAAACAAAATACTAACTTACTTTCCTGCCTCCAATCCCTTTTCTGTCTGATTGTTCTACTGACGGAAAGCCCTAGAAGAATTTCTGCCATATTGTTCCTCCGGCTTAAAAATTTAAACGATCTCCTATTTCTGTTAAGTCAGAATTCCCTGGTTGACATTCAAGATCCAATGTTAAATCATCTTTGAATACCATTGATATAGTTACTTGTCACAACTTAGCAGATATCCCTTTACACAAACTCACAAACACATATGTTTAATATTTAGACTAACCTTGACTGCTACTTCCCTGAATATATTTGCTGACCCTTCCCTCTTGCCCCTGAAAAGAGTTAAGTACTCCCCTCCAGAGTGCCTCCAGCAAATCCATCTGAAAATATAACACACTGTATTGCCTTTTTTTTTTTTTTGCTTGTTTGTCTGTGTCCTCCATAAAAATGCAAGTTTCTTTAGGGCAGAAACACATCCTATTTGTGTTTATAGCCCTACCACCTAACATTGTATTAGCCTATAAAGAAGTACTTATAAAATGATTTTTCAATGAATAATATTTCCTGAATTAAGTATTGTGTTTCTAATGCCAAAAAGTTACTAATTTATCTCTTCTAGGTAAACTGTTGCCTTTTCCCTTTTCTCTTTCTTTATCTTTCATCCTACTTCCAAAACTTGGATCAAAGTTCAACTCCTTGGAAATGGTCGTACGTTCATCAAAGAATGGGAGCAATGTAACTTGAGAATCCCAACCTGAGAGTAAAAACAATTTGTTTCCAAAGCAATCCTGCTTCTCACTAAGGAGTCTAAAAAACTACAAAATCAAAAGAGACCACTGGGTAGTGTATACAGAATCCTGATGTAAGAGTTCACTACTCAATGCAGCCCTAAAAATATGTACCGGACTCTAAGATGTCATCTGTGGGATGGTTTATGTCTCCCCTAGAGCCCAAGCTCCTTCTTGTGGGTGATGAAATCTACACCTGGTCACCACTCTAATGACTGTCTCCTGGCCACTCTCTTCTCTAGCCCAATGTCTGAGGACCCCTAAGAACCCCCACTCCATTGGTAGCTACTCTACACTTACTCATTTCAGACATCATTTAGGAATTTGCTCTGTAAGCATATAACTCACTGTTCCCATAACACAACCCTTTACTGTATGTGAGAAATTTCCCAAAAAACTTTTCTCAATCCATGTATGTCTAATTTGGTTTCAGGTACTTTCCTCCAAAGACAATCCTGTTCACCATGGAAGACACTGAAACTCCAGGGGTTGGAGGTGGGACCCTTTACCGAAAAGCAGTCATTCACCTATACTTTTGCTCTACTTATGAAAAATGTTCATTAACTCATTCCTCAAGTCAACTTTGATCCAACTATGGTCTTTAGTAACCAGACCCTATCACACAACTGTAAAGTTTGAAAATAAACAAGTGTTTAAAATATGTACATTTCTATATTTCTTTCTACTAGCCTGATTTCTTATCAGCTCAATATAATGTTTAAAAACCAATTCAAGAGTCAGGAATAAGAAGGTAAAAATAATTGATCTTTTCAGTTGCCATGTCATTTTATAGACTATTATATGGGCACATAGGTTTGCTATCCCTCTGAGTTGATAGGAGTTAATTTAAATGTTTCCTACTGAGCATTTTAAAATGTGTATTGACCCACAAGCCTGTACATGATTGAAAGTACTATTTGAGAGAAACCATTAACTCATGTGTTGGAATACAGAACAACTACAAGATTATATTTGACAAAGCAAGATCTGTAAAGATGTATTTTCATTGACAGTAAGTAAAAATAATGTGGACTCTTACAAGGAAATTTGAAATTTATCAGATAAAGCTTTTCAGAGAAGTAAATTTTCACTATTCATTTCATCTTTATTTTCAAACACATTCATCTTTATTCACAGATTAGATGTTCTGCACTTTAAAATTCAGCTTTATAACAACTTAGTTTTTCAGTATTATTATTGATCAGTCAGGTACGGAACATATAAACCTCTTTAAAACAAGTGTAGACCTAATGCTCCAGAACCCATTTGCCCAAAACGTTTAATAAATTCTGTGCAGTCGCTCCCAGGATTTGATTTTTTTTTTTTTAAAAAAAGTTGTGTTTTCTCTCACAAAGGCCATTTCCGCACAAGGCATGGCTCCATTAAATGCATGCTAAATTGTGTACCCTTTTTGATTAGTGAGACTAGAGTCTCGTTTTTCTTCTCTTTGCCACAAAATGAGAAAAATAAAGAATGCCAATATTTAGTCTTCAATCATATATGGGCATATGGGTGGTGCAAAAAGATGTGCCAAATTAAGGATGCAAAGCTGCCTGAAAAATGTTGTATTTCTTAAATAATGTTTGGGACATGATCCCTTCCCTGTTTGGAAAGAGTGAGGAGTCACCCCATTATGCTTACAAGTGCATTTTTGCTTTGTTCTGTTGTGACAGATGTGAGCCTTTGTTGTGTGGACATTCAAGTGAGAAAACATTTGGATTAGAACAAATATATAAAAAATCATACATACCCTATTGAAGAACAACAAATGAATACCAGTTTCTCTGTAATTGTGGCTACAACAGGACAATATGAACAATACTATCTCTAAAACTTCAAGGACATTTAAGTTATTGGGTTGATTAGAACACCTTCAGAATTAATAGCTAAGGTATTTTTCCCACCTTCATTGTTTGTACAGATCAGATGACTGAGTGTTCGGATTAGACAAAAGAGAAAATCTATAACAAAACTGAAAAGTTGATGCACCTTTTACATATGTCCTTGAAATCACAAAAAGTTATATTACACTTGCCTGCTCTCCTAAGTCCATGATGCAGCTTTTAAAAGGACCTGCAGTAATAAAAATATGCAAAGATCCCAAGTGGTTTAGACTAGAAGCCAAATAAGAAAGAAGCAAATACAATATACATGATATGCATGCAATAAGTGCTATGACCATTCTGAGGTGACAGTAATCCCTGAGGAATGGGAAAATCCAAAAAGACTCACAGAGGAGGTAGAGCTCACACAAGCAGAGAAAGAAACAGCTTTAGACATGCACAGTTCAGTCAATGGAATGGAAATGAACTCATATTGTTTGTTTGGAAGTAAGCAAATTAATGACTAAAGTAATTGGAGCACAGGATTCATTTATAGAAGAAAGAAAAGATGGAGCTAAAGGGATACACAAGGGCCACCTTGTGGTATTTCTTGTAGCTATGGAGTTTGGACACTAGGGGAACATTTATTTAACTTAACAAATGTGTGCCTACTACTTAAGAGATATTGTGGTGGGCACTAAACAGACATCTGTGAAAAAGATATGTGAGTTTGGGGGGAGGGTAAGAAAGATAAATTTGATGGTGAAATGCAGAATAGATTACAGTGAAGATAGACCAGTTTAAGTAGTATTGAAACAGCCCAGGCAGAGGGGGTTACACATGTGACAGTGTACATGAACTGAAGGAGACGCGTGTGAGAGGTTTATGAGGGAAGAAGAAATTGGACTGAATGTCTGGTGATGTGGGAAGAGAAATAGAAAGTTCAGCAGACAAGATGTTTAGCTCTGGGAAAGGATTGTGCTTTAGGATTTAAAGAATGTGCAATGCAGTTCTAATGCTAACAACCCAAGGTAGGTCAAATTTCACAGGTAAAGGGCACAGACCTCTCAAGTCTGTCCTCATTTGAGACTCCAGTGACACAGTCTGAGGTTCCCCAGCCACACACACTGGAGACCCTCTGGCTACAATTTTCAAGATTCACCCTAACCCCTCAAGTTTGAGAATTCACCAGAACAATTTACAGAATTGAAGAATTCATTATACATACATTGCAATTTTATCATAAAGGACAAGAATCAGGACCAACAAGTGAAGCAATGCATAGGGCAAGATCTGGGAGGCTCCCAAACATGAGTCATCCATGTCCTCAGGACGGATCACCCTCTTGGCACATCGATCTGTATCACCAACCAGAAAAGTGAACTGAGCCTCATTGAACAGAATTTTTATTGGGGTTTCCTTACATAAGCATGACTGATTGACTCAACTGAGTTGAACTCAATTTACAGTCCCCTTCTTCACTTCAACCAGAGGTCAGGCTGATATTATGTAATTCAAAGCCCCAACCTTGTAATCACATGGTAGGTCTTTCTGGCATGGCCAGTCTACAACCTGACTCATCTAATCAGCATAAACTACCTAGAGGCTCTCCAGGAGTCATCTCAGTATTATAAACTCAAGTGTGGTCCACTGGGACCACCGTAAATAACAAATACTCCTATCACTTGGGATATCCGGGGGTTTGGAGGCTCCTCTCAAGCAGCAGACACAAAAGGCCAGCCAAATTCTATATTATACAACAAAATGAATTTCAGGTAACTCTAGGTTCTTCCAAGTAGAAACTCCAGCAAACAGTCGCAATTCCAAAAACAAGCTGAAGAGAGAGAAATGAAAACTAGAGATGTGGTTTTAGCCACAAAGTGAAAGGTCGCATGGTATACAGTTCAGCATTCATAGGTACTCAGCGAGAGCTGCAGGTGAGGGCAAAGTCCTTAAGAAAAGTGTGGGAAAAGCCACCCAAACATACACGGCATATTTTTCCAAAGAAATAAACTCTTAGCCTAATATAAACATTAGCTTGAATAGAAACAACTCTACTTGTATCTTCTTTCTTAACCAGATGCCTAAACTATATGTCCTTTACAAGCAGATAAAACCATCCCAAAGAAAGTGTGATATAAAGAAATATATAAATCCAAAGTTGACATAGCAGTGACTTACTTCATTCTTGTTAGACAAATACAAAAGTGATGAGGTCAGTGTTATTAAAGCTCCCTGTATTTTCTCCATTGCGTACTAGTGTAAACTTAGCTGTAATTACTCTATTTTGACATGTTCTCATCTCAATTCACTGTCATAGATTACTGCAGTTGTTGGCTAAGAAATAGTAGAAGACCAACCAACCCCCCTTCTGTATCTACAGCGATACCTACATGTATCTACCTTTGAAGATGATTTTATCCAAATTAAAAACACTATCTTTTTCGTTTGGTCTGCAACAGTGGTACAATTGAAAACTAGGTAAAAGATTTTTTTTTTAATTTAGACTATTTATTGTTCAACTTCTGAATGATCAGAAATAGATTCTGGAAAGAATATGACTTCCTTTAAAGTACGATATTTATAAGCAGAAAAAGGATATATTATATGACAAAATATAATACACTGTATTTGAATTTTGCTTCTCTATACTTCCATAATACATTATGAACATATGACAAATAGTACAGATAAACATTTCTGTTACTTCACATTAATAAATACACTATAATTATATCTTTTTGTTTACATAATCAAAATTGATGTGCATGCAGAATATTCATATCTCCATCATCAGGAGGTATGAGAAAGTGGCTCAAGACATAAACAACTTCTATAACGTATTAGAGTGCTTACTTTTAATCACAGTGATGAGAACTTCCATAGGCATTATCCGATGTGTCATTTTGAATCCTGCAAGAAGCAGATTCCAAGACAGAATTAGATGTGCAAGTGATTTCCTGGGAGAAATGCCTGCAAAGAATAAAGAGGAGGAGCAAGAGCAGAAAAAGCCTTCAGATTCCGATGCCAGTCTGACATGTGTGAAAGAGAAGAAAAAAGGAAACTTTAGGTAGGGGAGCAGTACAGTCCCAAAGCAAAGACTGACCAACAGCCAAGTGCTGTCAGACGGGAATTGGCTGGCTCTAATAGCTCTGCTGTGCTCAGTTATGGGATAGGGACAGCCCAGGAAGAGCATGGAATTTACATGAACACTGTGGTAGATTCCAAAAATGTAGCAACTGGAGGCTATTTGCCAACTACTCTTGCAGCAGATTTTCTTGAAGGGTTATCTAAGTGTACATTTTTATGGCCACCACAGTCCACCCCATATATGCCTCACAGAATCTCTCCTCCACACACTTTAAGGAAATAGTCCCTCTTTCCTGTGTGCCTCTCTTCCTGAGAGAGAGAAATTTTAAGAGAGGAAGGTTAGGAAAAGTTACAACCCTGTCTCTGCAGTTAGTCTGAGGCCCTTCTGGTTTACCTGATGATGTAACCCAAATGCTCACTCCTGAGGTCGGAGTCGTAGGTACTAATACCTTTCTTAAACTAGGATTGCTGCACATGTCCATTCACCATTAAAACTGAACAAGGGCATACCACAAGGCACAAAGTGAATCACCTGGATTACACACCTATTTCTCTTTGACCCCTCATGATAAAAACAGACTTACCTCATTCCAGAGATCAGGTTCAGTCACTCTGCCAAGATGGCAACACTTCTTGTCACCTGTTGGTTTCTGGACACAAAGTCTAAAATGCCCAAGGGTAGCTGTAGCTTGTAGTTTAACGGAATCTCTACGGTTTCCCTTGTCAAGAGTTTGCCCCCTCTACAGACAAGGACCTCAAATGGAAAGCACAAAGTCCTCAACTGGGTCCTTAGGAGTCATGGTAGCTGGTTAGTGGTGTCACTCTTTCTCTGCCACTGGGTTCTTGGGTCCTATTCAGATCTCTGACTTAATGTGTATATTGTGGCCTAAAGTATAGAAACCCATCCTTGCACAGCATGGCCATCAAGGTGGCATTCCACCTGTGCCATTAGACATTTATTCCAACATTCTGCAAACCACCTACTTCTGGGAGGTATGCTATGTGAGTCAAACGGTGACCCATTTTTGTACCATATTTGCTACATAGTTCCTCTTGTTGGATGCTGTGTAATGAGGGACCCCATGCCTATGTATCAGACTTTTATTAAGCTTTCAGATAGTGGTGCTGACTAAAGCCCTGTGGTGGGAAAAGTCAAAGCCATAAGTATGACCAAAATTCATGATAAGTATCTATCACTGTGAGAGTGAACTCCTGGCCCTTCTAGAATGGAACAACACCAATGTATCTGAATTGTCAACAAGCATCCACTTGGTGTCAACTGCTGGAATGTGGAACATTCAGAAGAGGCAAGAGCTGAATCAGCCTCGGTTAAGTGGCAATACATGCTGTAGGGACAGTGTAGCACCCATCTCTGCCACTGAGACTAATCTGTTCATATGCCCATAATGCCAGTTTTGATAACAAAGTCTGGCTGAAGTCATTGGCCAAAAATCATTTTGTCTACTTGGTTATTCTGTACCTCTGCAGTAATGGATGATTTTCTTGTTGGCATTGACATATGATACAAAAATCTTCAAACTTTGTGTCCTCCCTGCATGTCTTTCCCCATGCTTCCACCCCAGACCTTCTTGCCTTTAGTACCTTAATCCTTTCCTTTTCCAGTTTTAGGCTATTGGCCTCTGCCCCAAAATTTGTGTATGTTTTCACCTCAGGCCACTCTTTCTTTCCCGCAAAGTGAATAATCAGGTGCAACACTTGTAGCTCCACTCCTTAGGAAGGATTTCCCTCTCCACTGCATTTGAAAGCCACCCCTGAATGTGATTCTAATGCAGCCATCATCAATTGTCTGTTCACACCCACATATCAAACTAACCTAACCATAAGCTAGACTCGGGAAATTCTTCTTTTTCTTTTTTTTTTTTTTTTAATTTCAAAATTTTACGAGGGCACAAACATTTAGGTTACATACATTTGGGCAATTTTTCCTTCTTCAGCTGGTCATAGGGAGCACCACCCCCAATCAGGGCATATGTGCAATGTGGGGGAAGGGCACTGGTGCCATTGTGGTAAGTGACATGGTGGTTTGGGCTATCTGCTTATGTGTCATACTCATGCTCTTTTGTTCTTCTCAGGCCCAATCCAGAATGTACCATTTCCATCTTAAAATGAATGGAATGCTAATGGGCTTATTCAACTTTATGACTCAGTGGGTCTAACAGAATCCAGTTTATAATGAGTAATTCTGAATGCATGGTCACTTGCTACTGCATGGACAACAATCTTCCTCCACCGGGCTCAGTAACACAGCAGGAGCTGTTCTCAGAAGGCATGTAATCCTCTGCTACAGATGGCGTACTCCTGCTCCAGAACTCCAGGGATCTGTGTTGTAATTTTCCCACTAGGGCTCATAAACTTCACACTGCATCATTACCCACTGACATCTCCAACACCATAGAATCTGCCACAAGAACGAGGGGAAACTTTATAGTCTATAAATGCTGAATTTTTGCACCAACTTTCCTCTTGAAACTCACTTCTCTTTAGTAAATAGGTTTCATATAAAAAATTTTGTTCAGATCTAGGAACTGAGCAAGTATCATGACTTTTTATAAGGGAAACTGCCTTCAGACTCATATTTATTCATTTTTGCCTTCTTCTGCATGTAAATGTTAAGCAGCAGCCTCATTGTCCATCTATTTAGCCCTAGACATGTCATAACCATCCCCACCACTTGCAAGTCAAGTCCCCATAGCTGCCTTCTGCCCTTGCCAGTTGTTATAGTAACTGTAATCCCCTGGCTTCAGGCACTCAAACACCCTCAAATGGGCTCTATTAGGTCTCATTATTCCCTTCACTATTAATTCATGAGTGCAGTTCTGTGAACACTTCTCCTACTATCATCCCTGGCCTGCAGAGAAGAGCTGTGGCTTAAGTTCTTAGTGATGCTAATGCCCCTATTACTTGCTCATTCTTTTTTTCTAAGAGACAGGGTCTTGTTCTGTCACCCAGGCTGGAGTGCAGTGGCATGATCATAGCTCACTGCTGCCTTGAACTCCTGGGCTCAAGCAATCCTCCTGCCTCAGCCTCCCAAGTAGCTGGGATTACACCCAAGTAGTGATGATGGCATGGGCCTGGCTAACTTGCTCATTCTTGATGCCCTTAATGAATGGTATGTCTTCTGGGTTCTTCCATGCAACATAATCCTCTGGTCGGTCTTGTGGTTTTACATAATATATCCATTTAGGCATGCCCACTTCTCTGACACTTTTTATTCCTTCTTTTACTTTCTGCCAGGAAAACTCAGGCATTTCCACTTCATTTAGCATGGGCCATCATTTTCTCTAGGCTTCTAATTGCTACTCTCACATTGAGTTTGCTCTATCCCCTAGGTCCTTGCTATAGTGTTAAAGCCTATATTCCAATAAAGACATCCAAGTCAATGAATTCTTGCAAATTCAGACTTACATTCTGGCTTACTTGCTCAAATGATCTCAAAATCCAATCTTAGGGGCACTCCTTTGAATCTAGCTGATACACATTAACTAATTTTTGCAGTTCCTTTGGATATAATCTCTTTCTTTTATTATCAGGTTCAGTTTGTCTCCAGCCAGGTTATGCTAAGATTTAACCCTAGTGATTGACCTAGCTGCCAGAAGGGATGTGAGGCAATTCCTGAGGGGCATCTGTTGCCTTGCAGAGGAGAGACCTTGATAGTACCCTCAATGACGGAGGAAGCCCCTAACGGAGAGACAGAGGTACCTGCAAGCAATCAGGGTTTCGAGGACTCTACCAAGCTTCATTAGTTTTTGTAGTTTGGTTTGCTTTTTCTGTTTGTTGTTTGTTTTTTCCTGTGTAATAAATTACCACAAGCTTAGTGACTTATACATCTATTACCTCAAAGTTCCCTTATATCTAAAGTCTAGGTATGGCTACCACATTTTATTTAATCTTTAAAAAATAAATGTTATTGTTTCCATTTTGCAATAGTAAAATTTAGCTGGATCCTCTGCTCAAGTTCTCTCAAAGCTACAATCAAAGTGTTACTGGGCTGCTTTCCTATTTGGAGGCTTGACTGGGGAAAAATCTACCCCAAATTTATTCAGATCGTGAAGAATTATATTCTTCTGGCTGTATACCTGAGGTGCCAAGCTTCTTACTAGCTCTCAGCTGGAGTGTCCCTCAGGTCCTAAAGCATACACAAGTTCCCTGTCATGGGACCCTCCCTATAGGCAGTTCAATAATGGCTGTTTGCTTCTTCAAGGCCAGCAGGAGAATCTCTCTCCAATCTGCCAGTCATATAATGACACATACTCCCAGGAGAGATATCCCACCCACCACCTTCACCATGTTCCATTATGGTTAGAAGCAGGACAGAGGTCCCACCCACATGCAAGGAGAAGGGATTATACAAGCATGTGGATCATTGAGGGTCATCTTACAGTTTTTTCACAACTATAAAAATCTTTGGGAGTATCCACCCAGATGTTCCCACTCAATGTTTCAGTGAACCAGATTTTCCCAATTAGGATCTTGACCTGATAGGAAAAGACCTTCTTTGGCTGAGCATTTAAATATCTCTGGAGCTCTTAATTGAGAGCTATTAACTATAGCATCTTCAGCCTACTACTAGGCTGTGTTGGCTTTTTCAATGAATAAGATAAGGGTGTCTTTCTAAGCTATCAAAGAGGCCCTCTGGCTTCATGTCTAGCTATTCACTATTTGTTACCCACAATAGTTTCCATTTATAATTTTTCCTTTATTAGAGTCAATATAACTTAGCGGTGAACATACGACTCCACCACCCTTGTAGGCATTGTTCTCCCCATATATTTCAAATGCCTGGATCATTGTACTGGTAAGGGGATTCCCCTCCACAGGGATGGTTTCCTAGGTAACTAGTGGAGAATTTTTCAGCAATTAGACCTCCATCTTGTGCCAGGGATTATGTGTGCCCCACATTCTACTCAGGCTGGTGTTCCCCATGCCAACTGAGTGGTAAGCAATACAGTCCCCAAGCCCCATCTGACTGCTTGCTTTCTCAAATCACTTCTGTAAAATCTGGGGCAGTTTGAGTCCTGTAAGAAGCAGATGCCAAGAGAGAGGTAGATGTGCAAGAAATTTATTGGAGGTAAATATTAGGGATAAAAGAGAGGTGCAGGAATAGGGGAGAGAGACTTTAGATTGCAATGCAGGTCTAACACCTGTGAATGGAGGGAGGAGAATGAGGATTGGGTAGTAGGAGCATCAAAGAAAACTTTCAGTTTTCACTACGGAGAGCCCAAAGCAAAGATTGCTTGTTAGCAAATACCTGCATTGGGCAGGAGTAGCCAGTGCTGATATCCTTTATGAGTTCAGCTATTAGCTGGGAGTGGCCTGTAGAAATTGTGGCCTCTGGGTGAATGCTGAATCTGAAGGTGTAGCAAATGGAGGCTGTTCCCAACTACCCTCTTTGCAGCAGTTTCTCTTGAAGGGAAAGCTAAGTGTCACAACTCCGTGGCTACCAAATTTTATTTAATCTCTAAAAGGTAAATGTTATTGTTTCCATTTTGCAATGGTGAAATTTAGTTCAGATACATAGAGTAGCTTTACAGAATCATACATCTTGTAAGTAGCAGAGCTGGAAGTTTAATTCAAGTTACCATTATTCCAGTGGCCATGTTGCCTCTCCTATATCACACTGCAATTACTAACTATATACCGTCTAGCTTACCAAAGGAACTTTGGAAAGAATAGATACTGTTTTAAATATATGAGATATAAATATGTAAAATCTAAAAGGAATCAATAAATATACTATGAAATAGTCTCCTTGAGTCTATTTGCTTAAAGTTTCATGGGTAGGTTAAATAAGAAAATTTTTTAAATGATTACCAAAGTAGGTGAGGAGGAATGAGTCAAAGGGGTAGGAGTGAAAACAAGCTTCTCAAGGTATATATTTTTATAGTTTCACCTTTTGAATTATATCACTATATTGCATATCTTAAAGATATATTTTTTAATTTCAAAAATAATTTAGGCAAATAAAAACTACATATGGAGTTTTGGGGGGAAATAGCCGATAGCAATGGAATGATTACCATGGGGTAAGCAGTTTTCTGAGTGATCCATAACTATTATACTTTGATCCTCACAACAACCCTTGCACAAGTAATCTAAGCAAGAGGTTTAGAGACTGGTGGTCTTATGCAAAATGACAGACTTTGATTAAAATTTGGACATTTTTTGATTTTCAACTTCATAAGACCTAGCTCACTCTTCAGCATAATTTTAAAAATGGCCAAGTTTCTCAAGAACAGGGAAAATGTTCTGTTCAATGTGATGCTGAGGAATATAATATAAAACAGACAAAAACCTCTGCCTTCATTCTAGTAGGAGAAACCAACAGTAACTAAAGAAACAGATAAATAAATAAATAAATAAGGCATTCAAGAAAGAGCAATATATGTGAAAGGAACTAAGATCAGTTGTACAGGTATAAGCAGATGTCCACTAAAAAAGGCTCTAACACAAAAGGCTTATCCACATTAAGATGTAATTTTCTAACAGAAAAATGTAATGTGGAAATTAAAGTATGTTTAAAATTCCTTTAAAAACCATCCTTCTCCCTGAAAATTCATCATGCTATGCATTGTGGCCTAAAGAAAGTTCCATGCATAATTGTTGACTGAATTCTAGAACTTCTAGGTAACTAGAAGACCACCATATAAAGAGAGTCATTTCCCAAAGGCACAGCCCCTGGTGCACAAGTGAGTTCCAAATAGTTCTCCACGATGGTAGAATCAACATGTGTTGCTTGATTGATTTAGGGGCATCCAGAAAAATTTGCAGATTTGGCTTCAAAGTGTTGTCATTGCTTAAAAAAAAAATTACCTTTCTGTTCCTTCCTAATTTCAAAAATTTATCTGTATCTATGTGGAGAATAATTATGTATGAAACTTCATGAGAATAATGGAAAAATAAAAAAATAAGTGGCAAATAAATTTAAAATAGTGTTTTTGGGAAAAAACATAGCAATTTGGGGAAAAAGAATTTATTGCTTTTTAGAACATTCAGTGTTATATGGTATTCTTGAAAAATCCAAAGGTTAAGCAAAACTTGAAATTCTCTAATTATTTCTAGGGAATATGTGGAAATTAATTACCTAGTGTCTAGACATAGACAAACACTTCTTCACACAAATTCAATTTTATTTGTGCTTTTATAAGTTATCAGCATTCATTTGGACACAATTTTTTGTTAAATTACTTTACTTAATGAGCTATGCTATGAACATGATATTGCTGACACTAGATACTCAAAATAGATAAAAAAAAAAAGGTCTTCAGTTAATAAGCTTTCAGAACAAAATAAATTAACATTCTTCTTAATTTGTATTTTAATATTTAATTCTGATCACATACTCTGACTGCCTACCATGTCAAAATAAATGCGGCTTACAAGGTATTGGAATGTTATAAAGCACCACTGCAACAAAATAATCAAAGGTAATTAATTTAATAATAGGTAGTATTTTAGAAAGAAGATCATCAAAATAAGATGATACCTAGGACAATGAGATAGATAATCTGGATCAAAGCACAGCTATCCTTCAAAATTGATACTCAGAATACATGCAGACAGCTACCTTGATCATTAAGAAGGCTAAAATGAATGGATTTTTCATGCATCAGTCCTTAAATTTCAGGTGTACAGACCTATAGAGACAGTGCAGTTTAAAATGTGATATGGAACTAGTTTAGTGCTTCTAAATTTAAGGTTAAAACCAACAATTACATACATCAAACTAGATCAGTTATATTTTTAAATCCCAACAGTCCAATTATTTCTGGTGAAAACACTTAATTGCTCTGCATCTGCATCCACATTCTCATTTCTCTTGTTTTGAAACTGGCCTCAACTGGCCCTTGGTTTTGGTTGTGATCTCATTCCAATTTTCTGCATACATTAAAAAGTAAAACAACTACTCAATAAAATAAGTTGTCCCTGAGAATTAAAATAGTCATCCTAACATTGATGGTTTTAGCAGGTTCAGATATAGTCTTATAAATGAGGTTTTTCTTGAATGGTTTTATATTTTCTCCACTTAAAATGGGAAGTCAGGGAGGAATGCTGAACTGGAGAGTGCAGGGAGCTGGGTCTATTGTAGCCCTTATATTAACCACTATGTACTTGATTCCTTTGGGTCTTAGTCTTCTCAATAGTATGATTCTCAATAGTATTGTTAGGATCAAACAAAATGAAATAAGATAACAGGCAGCACTCTACGTGTTCAGTCTATGTAAATTTACCATTCATATTTTGCCTTAGCAAATGCCAAGTATACATGCTAATAAATGTATCAAATTAATAAAATTACTTGATCAACTACAAACATTATAAAAATAGTTTATGCTATGGATGGTTTAGAAAGCAATAGGATTTTATACATATTCTTTCATCTTATAGTTAAATTTTTGTTATAAAATTCTTGCTACAGGTTCATCACATTTTATTTTTCCAGCTAACCACTCCCAAATAATCCTTCCCTCAACCCCATATACAGGGCCATTGAGATCAAGATGAACTACAATAATAATATTATAGTATGACCATCTGTCCTAATCTTCCAGAAAGGCATTCAAATAGGGGAGGCTTTAGTGTATTTTAAAATAAACAGTAAGCTAGTTCACACTTCTAAGTCATAAATTTTTTATACCTAAACTTTCACCTTCATCCTATCCATTGACACTTAACGATGCTGCTAGTTCAGGAGACACAGGAGCATAAACATTTGTCTATAGTTAGTTTCTTTCCAAAAGGAAATGCCATTTTGAGACAGAACTGTAATCCATCTAACTAAGGATTCTGTTTCTTAACAGAAATAAAAAGTGACATTTTGCATAAAAAATTACTGTTATCCTTTATAATATACCTGGAACAGCCCTAATGTCCTTTTCATAGACTTTTATGGATTGGTCAACTTTGAACTTAACCCGTTGACATTACAAATGCTTGTAAAGATAGAAAAATAAGGCCAAGCAGATTTGCTTCATATCTCTGATTTTTCTTTCTGTTAGGTAATGCAGGTAGAATATAGGTTGAGTATCCATTATCAGAAATGCTTAGGGCCAGAAGTGTTTTTGATTTGGCATTTTTTTCAGATTTTGTAATATTTGCAATATATATACATATATTATACTTACCAGTTAAACATCCTTAATCTAAAAATCAGAAATCTGAAATATTCCAATGAGCAGTTCCTTTGAGCATCATGTTGGCACTCAACAAGTTTCAAATTTTGGAACATTTCAGATTTCAGCTTTTCAGATTAGGATATGATTACCAATCAATAACATCTAAGAATTCAGTGATTCCTAAGGAAAAAGAAGAGGATATCTGATTTTAGGAATGGGATTAGATAAAGTATGAAAGAGAAGCAAAACTATTGCTTGTTTCTCATTCAATTTTAGTTCTGATTTTTTATGTTTTTAAATTGTAAATAATATCCCACCCAGGACATCTCAAATAATATGAGCAAAGAACAGAAAAGGTTCAGCATAGTCTTTGCTAAGTAAAGTTCACCAAATAATAGTATTTATTTAATGGTTACTATGGGCCACACACTATTTTAAGAGCATAATCTGTAGGAAATCATTTAATCTACATGTTAAATATTTGAAATATCTTATTGTTATTTCCATTTTGAAGAGGAGAAAACTGCAGTTCCTCAAGGCTAACTTGCTCAAGTTCACAGAGCTCTTATGTCACAGGGCTAAGAACCAAATGAAGGTCATGCTGAATCCAGAGCCTGAGCTCTTAACATGGATGCAAAATTCTCAGTTCACAATTTTCAAACAGAATAAAGCAAAAAATTCAATGTACTCTTTGAAGACAAAAAAAGAATCTGTTGCTCTCAATGATGACTCTATCCACAATAAAAGTGTTAGTGGAGTAAGTGGACCCCATCTCACCATTCCTTTTATCAGGATGTAGCCCACAATGTCATTAATGGTCAAGATAATTTAAGTCCTACCCTGAAAGACTGAACAGAAAAGCACTGAAAAGATGAAACTATTATCATTCCACATAACAAACCATTACATTTAATCAGAGGAAATGTGCCTCTCCCATGAAGAGGAATCAAAATTAGTGAGTAGATACCCATGCTTCAAATAGATAGTCTAAGAGAGAATACTTAAATCCAACAGAGAAGCAATGGAAATGGAGAAAACAGAGAAGAGAGAAGGCACACACTCTGTTTGACTGGGATTGGTGGGAAGATGGGAGAATCTCCAATGTGAGAAAAGTGTGAGTGAGAGACTCCTGGGTTTCCACACTCCTACCAGGGACTTTAAAAGTCCTAGCTACGAAGAAACCCCCAGGCCTTCATGGGCCCCCAGACTAAGGCAAGGAGCTACCTAGGGAGTATGTAGCAGCATTGCTCAAACTCAGGTGAAACCCTACAGGCTTTTGAGCCCTGAAGCATTCAGAAGGCCCAGCCTCCAAAGGTCTCTGTCTTGCTCTGGAGCTTCCACCTGTAGGCATCAGCCATTTGGGGCTGTTGTCACAGAAGCAGGGCCACCAAAGGAGCAGAGGGGAGAGACAGGCACTATTATATGCCCCAAAGACAGAAACTGCTGCCACTGCTGAGGAGAGGCAGAGTCAGCAGACTGTGCCCCTAGCTGCCTGCCTCTGCTGAGAGGAACCTTCCCTCTGTGGAAGAAAGTCTGTGGCACAACTGCCCCTCCATTGCCTGAGCATTCTAGCTACAGCCCACATTTATTCTGGGAGCCCAGCCCCCAGCAGTTTAAACTGTTTCTTCCATCACTGTGTCTGCAGAGCCAGGGAGGGAGCTGGGAATCCAGGCACTTTCATGCCCTCAAAAGACAGAGACTGCTGCCACTTTTAGGGAGGGAGGTGTGAGTAGCATATGCACCCCACAGCTGCCTGCTTCTGCTAATCCCACCAAGAGGGGCCCACCCTGCCTGGTAGCAGGCTCTCAGTACACCCATCCTTCCCCTGCTTGAGCATTCTGCTGGACCAGGAGATCACCCTGCCCCTCCCCATCCCAGCTAGCACCTGACCCATGGCGGCCTGAGGACAAGTTCACCAGCCCAATCTCAGTCTGGTCCCCACAGGATTCAAACACACCATCCAGGGGACTGGGGACTGGGGATTACCTAACCTAGTCCACTGCTGCTGACACCTGAACACTATATGGCCAACCCAAATTGCCAGCAACACCATAGCAGATACTCATCTGCAAGTACCAAAAGGACATGCACCTCTCCATCTTTACAAGGAACAGCAGCGTTCCCTGCAGAGGAGAACAGATGAACCACGAAGTTATCTGTTTTGGGCTGAGGGAAGACATTCTGCTCTGAAAACATTTAGGCAGAAGGGCATTTTCTGTAGCTAACAGTGACATTGTGGCCTGGAGATAAATAACAGGGTTGGACTGAACTGAAAGTCCTGAACCTCAGGACAGGACAGAGGTGTGACAGGAAAGCAGATGGCTTTATCACCATAGGCTAGTCCATCACCGGAGACAACAGAGAACCCCTCACAGTAAAGAAAGTTCAAACGCCTACCCACCTACCCACTATAGCTGGCTCTTACCCACTGGCCCTAGGAGTTGAAATCCACAACTCAATTTAATACCTACTGTCAGAATGTCATAGTGCTGGAAAATGAGATAAGCTTCCTGAGACCTCCACAATTCCAGTACTGCTCATATATCCAGTACATCTCTACTACAAGCAGCATCTGAGAAAGCTACCATACAAAGGCTGTCTATAACCAAGGAAGTCATACAGAAACTTGGCACCCAGAGAGCACAAAAAATCAAAGTCAAACAGCCAAACACAGCATACAGTATACTCACACCCTCGAGGGGTAAAAATACAGTAAAATTTAAAAAGCAAAAAAATTATAAAGTCCCATCCAAATGAAAGTAAATTAAAAAATAAGAAGTGATGGCTACTCCAGATGAGAAAGAACTAGCATAAGAACTCTGACAGTATGAAAAAACAGACGGTTTTGATACACCCAAAGGATCACACTACCTCTCCTACAATGGATCCCAAGCAAACGGAAAATTTTGAAATGACAGACAAAGAATGAAAAAATGTGGATTGCAAGTAAGCTCAATGAAGTCCAAGAGAAAGTTCAAAATCAACACAAAGAAACAAAAAACTGATTTAGGACATGAATGAAAATTTCACTTAAAAAGATAGATTGAAAAAAACACAGAACTTCTAGAAATGAAAGTCTCATTTAGGGAATTAAAAAACACAGTGAAAAAGTTTGAACAATAGACTAGATCAAGCAGAAGAAAGAATTTCAGGACTTGAAGACAAAGCTTTTGAATTCACGTAGACAAAAATAAAACAAAAAGAATTAAAAGAAATGAACAAAGTACCCAAGAAATATGGGATTACATAAAACATACAAACCAAAAAATCATAAGTATTACTGAGGGAGCAAAAGAAAAAGCAAAGTTTGAAAAAAAAATTTTGAGAAAATAATTGAGGAGAATTTCCCTGGTCTTACTAGAAATGTAGATATCTGCATACGAGAAGCTCAATGAATGCTTGGGAGATTCACAGTAAAAAGGACTTCACCAAGGCACATTGTCATCAGATATCTAAAGGCAACCTGAAGGAAAAAATCCTAAGGATAGTCAGACAAAAGTGTCAAATAACTTTTAAAGGCAATCCCATCAGGTTAACAGCAGGTTAATCATACAAACCAGATGGGATTAGAGTCCTATGTTTAAACAGAGTAACTACCAGCCAAGAATTTTTTATTCTGCAAAACCAAATTTCATAAATGAAGGAGAAATAAAGTATTTCCCAGAAAGGTAAACACTAAGGGAATTTGTCACCACTAGATCAACCCTACAGGAACTGCTTAAAGATGTTCTAAACATAAAAAGAAAAAAAATCAATACATACCAATATAAAAACACCTGAAAGTATAAAACTCACAGAGCTTGTAAAACAGTAACACAATTGAGAACATGATGAAACTAGGTAACATCAACATGGTTACTGGAACAATATCTCACATATATCAATATTAACTTTGAATGTAAATGTACTAAATTCCCCACATAAATAAAATAGATTGGTGGAATGGATGTAAAAAAAACCCCCAAATATTGCCGCCTTCCAGAGAGCCACTTAACTTTTAAACATTTTTATAGACTCAAAGTAAAGGGGTGGAAAAATATTCTGTGCAAATGAAAATAAAAAATGAGTAGGAGTAACTATTTTTGTATCAGATAAAGCAGACTTTAAGTCAAAAACAGTAAAAAAAAAAAAAAAAGGCAAAGAGATCACTATATAATGATAAAAGAATCAGTTCATCCAGAAGATGTAACAATCCTCAGTATATGTACACCTGAGCTCCAGATTCATAAAACAAATCCTACTAGACCTATGAAAAGAGATAGACAAATATACAATAATAGTGAGGTACTTCAATGCCAAAGGACAGCACTAGAAAGATTATTGAGGCAGAAAATTAACAAGGAAATCCTGAATGTAAACTGGTCTTGAGAACAAATGGACCTAACAGGCATTTATAGAACATTACATAAAAAAAGTTGCAGAATATACAGTCTTCTCATCAGCACATAGAAGATTTTCCATATGTTAGGCCACAAAAAAAGTCCAAATAAATTTTTTAAAATAGAAATTATATCAAGAAACTTCTCAGACCACAGTGGAATAAAATTAGAAATTAAATCCAAGTGGAATATCAAAACTATAAGATACATGGAAATTAAACAAACTACACCTCAATGATCCTTGGAATAATGAAGAAATCAAGATGGAAATTAAAAATTTTTTTGAGCTGAGCATGGTGTCTAATGCCTGTCTTCTCAGCATTTTGGGAGGCTGAAGCAGGAGGATTGCTTTAGGCCAGGAGTTTGAGGCCAGCCTGGGCAAGATAGCAAAAACCCCATCTCTACCAAAAAAAAAAAAAAAAAATTTAAATGAATGTTTAAAAAAATTTTCAAAATGAATGGTAATATTGAAACAACTTACCAAAACCTCTATGATATAGAAAAAGCTACGCTAATACGGAATTTTATAGCACTAACTGCCTACATCAAAAAGACAGAAACATAAAAAATTAATGACCTAATGTCATACCTCAAGAAACTAGAAAAATAAGAACAAACCAAACCCAAAGCTAGTAGAAAAAAAGAAGTAAAGATCAGAGCAGAACCAAATGAAATTGAAATCAAAACAATTTAAAAGGATCAATGAAATGAAAAGTTGATTCTCTGAAAAGATAAACAAAAGTGATAGATCATTAGATAAATTAATCAATAAAAAGAGATAATTCAAATAAGTTCAATCAGAAATGAAAAAGGAGATATTATCACTCATATCATAGAAATACAAAAGATCATTCAAGAATACTATGAACATCTCTATGCCCACATACTAGAAAACCTAGAGGAAATGGATAAATTCCTGGAAATATATAACCTTCCAATTATGAGGAAGAAATAGAAACCCTGAGTGGACCAATAATAAGTAGCAAGATTGTATCAGTAATAAAATAATCTCCCTATAAAATAAAACCCCAGAACTACATGTATTCACAGCCAAATTCTATCAGACATACAAAGAAGAACTGATGCCAATCCAATTGA
Organism: Eulemur rufifrons; assembly: GCF_041146395.1. Taxonomy (NCBI): domain Eukaryota; kingdom Metazoa; phylum Chordata; class Mammalia; order Primates; family Lemuridae; genus Eulemur; species Eulemur rufifrons. Next base: position 25,242,364 of record NC_090997.1, on the reverse strand, counting down.
AACTGTTCAAAAGATTGAGAAAGAAGGAATCCTCCCTAACTCATTCTATGAAGCCAGTATCACTCTGATACCAGTAAAGGATGTAACAAAAAAAGAAAACTATAGACCAATATCTCTGATGAACATAGATATAAAAATTTTCAACAAAAAACTAGCAAACTGAATCCAACAGTACATCAAAAGGATAATTCACTATGATTATGTGGGTTTCCTCCAGGGATGCAAGTATGGTTCAACATATGAAAGTCAATAAATGTGATGCACCACATAAAGTGAATTAAAAACAAAAACCATATGATCATCTCAATAGCTGCAGAAAAAGCATTCAACAAAATCCAGCATATCTTCATAATAAAAAACTTCAACAAACATGGCATAGAAGGCATATACCTCAAAATAATAAAAGCCATATATGACAAACCCATAGCAAACATCATATTGAATCGAGAAAAGTTGAAAACATTTCCCCTAAGAACTAGACCAAGACAAGTATGCCCACTTTCAGCACTTCTATTCAACATAGTACTGGAAGTCCTGGCCAGAGCAATCAGGCAAGAGGAAGAAATAAAGGGTGTTCAAGTTGGAAAAGAGGAAGTCAAATTATCTCTCTTTGCTGATGACATGATGTTATACATAGAAAACCCCAAGGACTCCTCCAAAAAACTCCTGGAGTTAATAAATGAACTCAGCAACATCTTAGGTAATAAAATCAATATACAAAAATCAATAGCTTTTCTATATACCAAAACTACCTACCAAGCTGAGAACCAAATCAAAAACTCAATTCCATTTACAATATCCACAAAAGAATAAAAGACCTAGAAATATATTTAACCAAGTAGGTAAAAGATCTTCAGAAGGAGAACTACAAATCACTGTTAAAAGACATCACAGATGACACACACACAAAAGGAAAAACATCCCATGCACATGGCTTGGAAGAATCAATATTGTTACAATGAACACACTACCCAAAGTAATCTACAGATTTGAAGTAATTCCCACCACACTGCCAACATCATTCTTCACAGAATTAGAAAAAGCAATCCTAAAATTCATATGGAACCAAAAATGAATCAGAATAGCCAAAGCAATATGAGTAAAACCATATACCTACAACCTTCAACAAAGCAGACAGAAATATACACTATTCAATAAATGGTGCTGGAAAATTGGATAGTCATACACAGAGAATGAAACAAGATCCTCATCTCTCACCATATACAAAAATTAACTCAAGATGGATTAAATATTTAAATATAAGACCTGAAACCATGAAAATCCTAGAAGAAAGACTAGGCCAAACTCTGTTTGGCATTGACCTAGGCAAAAAATCTATGACTAAGACACCAAAATCAAATGCAACAAAAACAAAGATAGATAAATAGGACTTTATTAAACTAAAAGGTTTCTGCACAGCAAAAGAAATAATCAAAAGAGTAAAAGCCAACCTACAGAATGAGAGAAAATATTCACAAAGTATCTGACACAGAACTAATATCAAGAATCTACAAGAAACTCAAATAACTCAGCAAGAAAAATACAAACAAACCCATTAAAAACTGGGCAAATTACATGAACAAGCATTTTTCAAAAGAAGATTTAAAAAGATATCTATATAGAAGATATAGGCCAAGAAACATATGGAAAAATGCTCAACATCACTAGTTATCAGAGAAATGCAAATTAAAGCCACAATGAGATACCATCTTACTCCAATTAGAGTGACCAAATTAAAAAGTCAAAAAACAATAGACGTTGGTGCAATAGGGTAAAATGGGAATGCTTATACACTGTTGGTGGGAATGTAAATTAGGACTACCTCTATGGAGATCAGTATGAAGATTCTCAAAGAACTAAAAGTAGATGTACCATTCAATCCTGAAATCCCAAAGGAAAAGAAATCATTATATCAAAAAGATACCTGTACTTATATGTTTATCGCAGCACAATTCACAGTTGCAAATATATGGAATCAACCTAAGTACACATTAACCAGTGAGTGGTTAAAGAAAATATGGTGTGCGTATACACACACACACACCATGGAGTAATACTCAGCCATATGAAAGAATGAGATAACATCTTTTGCAGCAACTTGGATAGGACTGGAAGCCATCATCCTAAGTGAAATAACTCAGGGATAGAAAAATAAATGCTGCACGTTCTCACTTATAAGTGAGAGCCAAGCTATGGCTATGCAAGGACACACAGAGTGGCATAATAGACACTGGAGACTTAAAATGTGCCCAGTGTCCATTATACCTAATGGGAAGGTGGAAAGGAGTGAGGGATGAAGAATGACTTACTGGATACAATGTACACTATTCAAAAGATGGGTACACTAAAAGGTCAGGCTTTACCACTATACTATCTATCTATATATATATATATGTATGTAATGGAATTCAACTTGTAGCCCCTAAATCTGTTGAAATGAAAAAAATTCTATTCTTTTATAGTGAATTGAGATTATGATACCAGGAGATCTTAAGAAAGAAATATTGTTATTCCTAACAAGGGATTTAAAAAAAAAATAGCAGATTTAAGTGATCCTTAGAAAGTTATTAGGTATTATTGAGTAACAAGAATAGATTCACTTGTGGTGGGGTTTTAAAATATGCCCACAAATTCTTTGATATTCTTCTTTTCAAAATGTGGGACCTAAGTCCCCTCCCCTTTGAGTATAAGTTGTACTTAGTAACTTGTTTTGAACAATATTTACCTTACTTTCTGAGATAAAGTCTTAAAGGTATTAGGAAGGAAAAAAACAGGCAGGGGGGCATTGTGGTTTCCTTTTCCATCTCTCTCTTGGTCTATTTTCAAGAAGGGAAGCCAACTGCCACGCCGTGAGGATCTGAGACCTCCAGCCAATATGTAGGTGAGCCATCTTTGTAGTAGAACCTCTAGGGCCTGTTAACCCTTAAGGTGACTGCAGCCTCAGCCAATGGCTTAACTGCAAACTCATGAGAGATTCTGATCCAGAAACACCCAGCTAAGCTGCTCCCAAATTGCTGACCCCAAAAAACTGTGAGATTATAAATTTGTATGATTTTAAATTGCTGAATTTTCATAAAATTTTTATAGCAATAGAAAAGAAATAGAATTGTTAAATACATGAAGGAAAACCTTTTTAAAACCATGCTAAATAGGTATTATTTTTTCCTATAACTTTAATATAATTTGTTTTTTATTTTTTATTTTATTTTATTTTTTTTTTTTGAGACAGAGTCTCGCTTTGTTGCCCGGGCTAGAGTGAGTGCCGTGGCGTCAGTCTAGCTCACAGCAACCTCAAACTCCTGGGCTTAAGTGATCCTACTGCCTCAGCCTCCCGAGTAGCTGGGACTACAGGCATGCGCCACCATGCCCGGCTAATTTTTTGTATATATATATTTTAGTTGTCCATATAATTTCTTTCTATTTTTAGTAGAGACGGGGTCTCACTCTTGCTCAGGCTGGTCTCGAACTCCTGACCTCGAGCGATCCACCCGCCTCGGCCTCCCAGAGTGCTAGGATTACAGGCGTGAGCCACCGCGCCCGGCCCAATTTGTGAACTCCTAATAGGAAAATACAGTAACTATTGTTTTTTCAGAATTTTTGTTTTCAAAATTTTTGAACTGCAATATCCTAGAACATTGGTATTCCTCAGAACAGATTCCAGGAAAAACTATTTTCAAGGCTATTTACTCTCCTCTCACTGCTAGAACTGACTGCTTGGGAATTCACCAGCTTTCTCCTAGCTGGTGTTATTTATATGTCTCCTACCTAGAATTGCCAAGCTAACTCAGAACTAACTAATGCATTAACTCTTTTCTAGTTCCATTGACCAGGCTCAAAAACTTAACCTAGCTGGTTTTAGAGAATATTGGAATAGCATACAACTTTTACAAATAATAGCTGTGAAGCCTATAGTCTACATAACATAAAAATGTTAAGGCCTTGAAATCAAATATATTGTAATTGTGACAATGTGAAAATTATATGTGTTAGAAACAACCTTAGAAAGGGATTGATGAACATTATAAATAGCTGCATAAAAGTGGTAGGTAGACAGATTATACATTATTACAGTTATGCTTTTCAAAATACCTTTAATATTTGTATAAGAATTTTATGCTTTAAAAATAATTTTAGTTTTGAAAGAATAAAAACGGTTTGTCAGTGAATGCTGAAAAAATCCTGGCATCACCTTTAGAGCATCCACGACTTAATATATATTTTACTACATAGTAACACACTAAATCATTCTTGTTTTTAAAGTACAGAAAAAAATGTACACAGAATTTTGAAATCTCTTTCAACTCTCATCTTTTACCCAGAGGTAATCATAATAAAAGTTCCCTGTGTATCCGTCCTTTAGGCTATTTAAAGTTTAAACATATATCTTCTAGATCTTTCTATAGTAATACAGACATGTTTTCTTCATACGGACTTGACAGATTTATTTTCAGTCTTTTGCTATTAAAAACAATGCCTCAGTAACACATGCTGACTTGGATAGCTTGTGCATATGTGCAAGTATTTCTTGGAACCTGTTCATGGAAGCAAAATTTTATGGCCAAAGTGTTTATTCATTTTAAATATCAATAAATAATTCCAAACTGCTTTCCAAATTTGCTCTTTTATTTGAAACCCCATAAAGAATACTTACTTCCCCATATCGTTTTCAGTACTACATATTAAAATTCTTTTCCATATTTGCCAATGTGATTGACAAAAATTGAGGACTCATTTTAATTTGCTTTTCCTTGATTCTTAAAGAGTGTCATCCTATGGCTATTGGCTACTTGTATCCTGGTACTATGGAATTGCCTATGAACTCTTATGATATCTTAAGAACTGGGGATTACAGAATTGATAAAAAATAGGAAAAAAATTATTTCTGTCTTGGAATTTACATTCTGTTAAGGAGAAGAGAATCATTAAAATGCAAACAAGAAATATGCATAGTATGTCAGGTTCTATGGAGAAAAATAACGCTCGAAAGGTGACTAGGCAGAGCTTATTTTTCTAATGCTATTATTGTCACCTGATAAATTTTTGGTAGTGTTTGAAATATGATAATGGTAAACATTTGGCTATTAAGAAGGGGGTAATTTTTTTTCTCAAGCGATTAGTTACTTTTAACCATGTTTATCAGGTTCATTACGATAAAATTTTTAAAAATTTAAGAGTTCAATGCTGTCTTAATACTTTATGAATTCTAAATTTTGTCTTACCTAAGAAAGTGTCCTGTGTCACAAGATCATTATTCTAAAAAACCCTCTAGCATTTCTAAGACTTTTTAGATTTTTAAAAATAAATTTCATTTAGCTCTTTAGTCTATCTTAAATTTACTGTGTGAATATGAATATAACCTTATTTCTTTGTTGTCCTAGCATCATTTATTGACTAGTTTATTATTTCCTCTCTAAATTAAATATCATCTTAAACAAAATTCTCATGTATCCACAGAATTGTTTCTGAACTCTTTATAAGTAGTGTGTGCGTGCATATATATATACACACACACATATATACACTCACTAATATAAATTTATTTAGATTGTTATAACTATAAAATGTTTTGATAACTCATAGTTCATTGTTTTCTTCATTTTTGTGATTAATGGAAAGTATCCAGGCTATTCTTAGAATTCTTTCCTTCCATATAGATTTTAGAATCAGTTTGTCAAATTATATTAAAACACCTTGTTGGGATTTTGGTTGGTAGGGACTGCAATGAGTTTAAAGATCAATTTTGGGGCCAGGCAGGGTGACTCATGCCTGTAATCTTTTTTTTTTTTTCTTTTTCTACCACCACCACCTGACATGCCTGTAATCCTACACTGTGGGAGGCTGAGGCAGGAGGATCGCCTAAGGTCAGGAGTTGAGACCAGCGTGAGCAAAAGCGAGACCCTGTCACTACTAAAAATAGAAAAAATTAGCTGCTATTGTGCCCCAGGCCGATAGTCACAGCTACTTGGGAGGCTGAGGCAGGAGGATCACTTAATCCCAGGAGTTTGAGGTTGTAGTGAACTATGTTGACACCACTGCACTCAAGCTGGGGGACAGAGGGAGACTGTGTCTCAAAAAAAAAAATATATATATATATATATATGTATATATTTAAAGACCAATTTTGAAATAAATCATTAGTTATATATTTTACTCTTTGTTATTGTTCTATTCATAACTTTTGCATCTTCTTAGGTTAGTTTCAGAAAGTTTTAATTCTAGAAATTCATACATTCTGCCTAGATTTTTAAATGAATTGGCATACACAGAGAATTTCTCACACGTCTTATTTGCTCTAATATAGTTTATTTCCATAGTCCCTCTTTTTTTAATATTTCAGAAGCTTGTCTATTAAATTAATTTTAAAAAACCAATTGTTTTTCTCTTGATTTTTACATTTAATTTTTCTCCCCTATTTTATGAGTTTGCTTAACTATGCTATAGTATATATTTATAAATTTGAATTGCTGTTGAAATTTTAGGAAAATCCTAAGCTATTCTCCAAGCTCACAAATATGCTCTTTAGTTGTGCCTATTTTACACCCATTCCTTCTATTTTTTTATTTCAACAAACTTTTAATGTCCAAAATCTCTATTTTATTCTTTTTTATGACCATAATAGTCTATTGTAACTTCCCCCTGAACAAATATTAATACTAGTTATGCTTATCCTAAGGTTTTCTCCTATTTTCTCTATTACTCTATTTTGTCAGGTGTTAATATTTGTACTTTGATTTGATGACTCTCATGGTTTTGATTTCCTTCATATATTTAGTGATTCTTGACTATTGGATAATATTTAAATTAGGTAACCCTTGACTGACCAATGAGGGAAACCAAAAATATTTAATCCCAAAATATACTTCTCTGATATATTAATATTTTCAGATGGATATTAGAGCGCCTACAGACAGGAATAGCCCTGAAAAGCTGCCTTTAGTGGAGGATATTTGCATCTGTAGAGAAAAATCTACACTAGTGAAATAAACAGCCAGGCTTTCTCTGAGGCCCTCCACCTTATCCAGATCTAGGAAAGATGAACTCAACCATAGGCTATCATCTGTTCTTTTTGAGAGCACCTACCTGCGAGGTTTTACCTGCAGAAGAAGACTGCCTTTGGTGGCTATGCCTTTCTTTCTCTCTCTCTCCGATAACCTGTCTTGCCATGCTCTAAGCTGCTATAGGTACTATAACCCCAAGACGGTATAAAAGCATCAACCATCTGGCCCTTTCTTTTTCATATTTTGTATGATTTCTGTGCACATACGTATGCATTTACAAATTTTGTATGCCTTTTCTCCTATTAACCTGCTTTTGTCAGTTTATTTTCAGTGAACCTTCAGAGAGCTAAGGGGTAGTTTCTACTCAGCTTCTACAGTTTTGGCACTGTGAGCAGGGTAACCAAAACCACTCTGGGGTGGGGGGGTTCAAGATGGCTGACTAGAAGCATTAATGCCTGAGTCCTCAACCTAGAACAACCAGAGTAATATATAGACAGTCACACTTTGAGTACATTGTCAAAAAGAGAATGCTGGAATTCAACAGAGAAATGACAGGGGACACAAAAAGCAGGGTAGGAGAAGGAGGGGAGGCAGTCTCTCTTGCCAAGACTGGCTGGGAGTGGGAGTGACTCCCCAGTATGAGGAAGGGTTGAATAATAGACTTCCGGTGATCCACATCCCCACCATGGAATCATGCAATCCTGGACACCACAGAGAAACCCTCCACCCTTCCAACCCCTGAATCTAACACATGGAGCCCCCAGAAGACCATAGGATGGAACTGTGGCAGGGAGGGAGCTTGTTCTGGGTACCACAACCTTTCTGAGACCTAGCAAGGCACAATTTTCAAAACTAGCCTCTGGTAAATTGCATGCTGCCCTGAGATCCAATGGTGCAGTCCAACCCACTCTACCATCTTAGACACCTGAGCACTCCTCCCAGAGCCCTGAGGTTGGGACTAAACTCCCAGGTCCTACCACCTCAGCTGACACCTACCTACAAGTGCCATCTGTAGGCCTAGAGACAGGTCTGCCCAGCCCATTGCAGACACCGCCAACATTAATGCACACTTAGAGAATTGTGCCACCACTGGCACTCCCATTGCCTATGCCTCACTAACTACCCAGGGACCTGAGAACCTGCCTGCCCACCAGATCCAGTGTGCCACTATCAGCATCTGAGTAAGGCACCTGGAGGCCCAAGAATCAACCAACTGGCACCTGCCTACACAGATGCCAGCATGCAATCCCCTGCTGCCACCACTGGGGCATGAAGACTGGCTTCCCTGGTATCCCAGTCCCCGGCACAACTTTAACACAGCCTCCACTAATTACTGCACCCTAATCCACAGAAGAAATCACAGAAACCACTAATGCTATTTACAGCCAAAGAAATCATATGGAGACTATACTACCACACATACCCAGACTCAAGGCCAAAGTACCCTACTCAACCAACACCATAGATACATCTTCAGGAAGAAGCCCCTATGAAAGTAAATTCAAAAATAGGAGAAGTTACTGCTATATCAGATATACAGATAAAAATATATGGACACAGGAAACATGAAAAAGTTAGGAAATATGACACCTCTAAAAGAACACACTAGTTCTCCAGCAATAGATCTGAATCAAAAGGAAATTTTTACCATCCCAGATAAAGAATTCAGAGCATTGATTTTAAAAAGGTTCAGTGAAATACAAGATAATTCTGAAAAACAATACAAAGAATTCAGGAATAAAACCATTCAGGATATGAGTGGGAACATTAACAAAGGGATAAATTTTTAAAAAAATGAAATAGAAAGTCTGGCCCTGAAAAATTCATTGAAGAAAATACAATATACACTCAAAACTTCAACAATAGACTACATTGGGCAGAAGAAAGAATCTCAGAACTGAAAACAGGTCTTTTGAAATAGTACAGTGAGACAAAAATAAAGAAAAAAAGAATTAAAAAGAATGAGTAAAGTCTTCATGACATTTGGAACAACATAATGAGACTAAATTTACAAATTATCAGTATTCCTGTAGGTGAAGAAACAAAAAAAAGGATTAAAAAACTTATTTAACTTATTTAATAGATGAAAACTTCCCATGTTGAGCAAAATATTTAGACATTCAAATACAGGAGTTTCAATCTTTTCATCAGCACATGGAACATTTTCCAAGATAGACCATATGTCAGGCCACAGAACAATTCTCAACAAATTTTTTAAAATTGAAATATCAAGAAGCTTCTCGACCATAATGGAATAAAGCTAGAAATAAATACCAAAAGTACTCTCAGAACTATACAAATGCATGTAAATTGAACAACATGCTTCTGAATGACCCTGGGGTCAATGAAGAAATTAAGATAGAAATAAAAAAATCCCTTTAAACACATGAAAATAGAAACACAACATACAAAAACCTGTGGGATACAGGTATTGATATAAACCTGTATCAGTTTATATCAATAAATGCCTACATCAAAAAAGTTGAAAGATTATAAACTAACACTCTAAAAATGTAAGTCATGGAAGTAGAAAAGCAAGAAAAAACAAAGCCAAAATTAGCAGAAGAAACCAATAAAGAGCAGAGCAGAACTAAATGAAATAGAGACAAAAAAATGTAAAGAATTCACAAAATGAAAAGTTGATTCTTTGAAAATGTAAAAAAAATTGATTAACTGCTTTCTATACTAACCAAGAAAAGAAGAAGGATGACCCAAATAAACAAAATCAGAAATAAAAAGGGAAACATTGCAACTGATGCCACTGAAATACAAACGATCATCGGAGACCATTATGAACAACTATCTGCCGACAAACTGGAGAACCTAGAGAAATTGGATAAATTCCTGGAAACATACAACTTACAAAGATTGAATCAGAAAGACATAGAAAACCTGAACAGACCAATTATAAGTAGTAAGATTGAATGAGTAGTAAAAAGTCTCTCTTTTTTTTTCTTGAGAAATGTAACAGTCTAGTGGGATAGACAGCCAGTTATGTAAGCGTATAATTATAGTGAGAGATACAATTGTATAAATACATGTATAAAATATTTTCATAGAAAAAAATAATACCAAAAGGACATATACCAAAAGTTAGCATTGGTTGTCTCTATCAGATGATTTTTTCCCTTTTTGCTTATCTGTATTTTCAGAATTTTTCCTTCAGTGTATACTCATTATATAGAGAAAGGAAGCATCTACAAAAAGCAGCACAACAGGATGCATGCTATATTGGAAGTGTGCACAATATCCTGAATTAACTCATCTGGGAAGTCAAAGAAAACATTGCAACATCTGCCTGTCCAGTCTTACATTCATATGTGTCTCTCACATGCCAACCAATGCAATGTATGGCCTTGTTTGGATCCTGGTTCAAGGGAACCAATTGTAAAAATATTTGCAGTATAAGACAAGTAGAGAAATTTGAACTCTGACTTGATATTTTAAGATACTAAGGTAGCATTATCATTATGAGGTATGTATTTTTTTGAGTCACAAAAGTAGGGAAATTTATGCTCTATATTCTTTTATTTTTTTTCAGAGTATTCAGAGGTACAAATGCTTTAGTTACATAAATTGTCTTTGCACTGCCTGAGTCAGAGCTACAAATGTGCCCATCCCCCAGACAGCAAGCACCACACCCCTTAGGTGAGAGTTTTTCCATCCCCTCCTCCTACCACCTGCTTGACACCCAATGAATGTTACTTCCATATATGCACATAAGTTTTAATTGATTGGTACCAATTTAATGGTGGGTACATGTGGTGTTTGTTTTTCCATTCTTGTGATGTTTCGCTTGGAAGAATGAGCTACAGCTCCATCCAGGATAATATAAGAGGTATTAGTTTACCATTTTTTTAATGGCTGAGTAGTACTTCATGGTGTACATATACCACATTTTATTAATCCATTCACGTATTGATGAGCACTTGGTTTGTTTCCACATCTTTGCAATTGTGTATTGTGGCGCTATAAACATTCCAGTGCAGATTTTTTTTTTCTATAGTATTTCTATAGAATAGACATTCTACCCAGTAGATACCCAGTAGTGGGATTGCTGGATCAAATGGTAGTGAGCCCAGGACTGGATAGATTCACAGCCTAATTCTACCAAATGTACAAAGAAGAACTAGTACCAATTCTTCTGAAACTATTCCAAAAATCTAAGAAGACAGAATTCTCTCTAATTCATTCAATGAGGCCAGTATTACACTGATTCCAAAACCAGACAAGGGCACAACAACAACAAAAGCTACAGGCCTGATGAATATAGATGCAAAAATGTTCAACAAAATAATAGCAAACTGAACCCAATCCACATCAACAAGATAATACACAACAATCAAGTGGGCTTTATACCAGGAATGCAAGGATGTTTCAACATGTGCAAATCAATAAATATGACACATCACACCAACAGAATGAAGGACAAAAACCATATGATCATCTCAAGAGACACAGAAAAAGCACTGGATAAAATTCAACATCCCATCGTGATAAAAACACTAAACCAACTAGGTGTAGAAGAACTATACCTCAAAACAATAAAGGTTACGTATAACAACCCTATAGCTAACAACCTACTGAATGGGGAAAAATTGAAATCCTTTCCTCTCAGAACTGGAACAAGACAAGGATACCCATTTTCACTACTCCCATTCAACATAATGCTGGAAGTCCCAGCCAGAGCAATAAGGTAAGAGAAAGAAATAAAGACATCAATTGGAAAAAAGAAAGTCAAATTGTCTCTCTTTGCTCATGATATAATCTTATAGCTATAAAAACCTAAAGACTCCACATAAGACTTTCAGATTTGATAAGTGAATTCACTAAAGTTGCAGGATATAAAATTAATGTACAAAAGTCAGTAGCATTTCTATACACAGAATAATCTAGCTGAGAAAGAGATCAGGAAGGCAACCCCATTTAAAATAGTTACCAAATAACAAAATACCTAGGATCAAATTTAACCAAGGAGGTGAAAGATCTGTGCAAGGAAAACTACAAAACACCGATGAAAGAAATTGAAGATGACTCAAACAAACGGAAAAATATCCCATGCTCATGGATTGGAAAAATTAATCTTGTTAAAATGACATTTGCCCAAAGTGATCTACAGATTTAATGCAATCTGTATCAAAATACTAATGTTATTTACAGAATTAGAAAAAAAATCCTAAAATTAATATGGAATCAAAAAAGAGTCTGAATGGAAAAAGCAATCCTGAACAAAAAGAACAAAGCTGGAGGCATCACATTACCTGACTTCAAAATATATTACAAAATGATAGTAATTAAAACAGCATAGTATTGATATAAAAATAGATAATATAAAACAATGAAACAGAATAGAGAACTCAGAAATAAAGCCACAGATTCACAGCCAACTGATCTTCAACAAAGCTGACAAGAACTTATATTGGGAAAAGGGCACTCTCCTCAATAAATAGTGCTGGGAAAATTGGATAGCCACATGCAGAAGAATGAAACTGGACCCCTATCCCTCACCCTATACAAAAATCAACTCAAACTGGATTAAAGACTTAAGCCCTGAAACTATAAAAATACTAGATGAAAATCTAGAGAGAACTCTCCTGATATTGGACTGGGCAAAGAATTTATGACAAAGACTTCAAAAGCACTGGTAAGAAAAACAAAAATAGACAAATGGGACTCAATCAAACTAAAAAGCTTTTGCACAGCAAAAGTAATAATTAACAAAGTCAAAAGACAACCTGTAGAATGGGAGAAAATATTTGCAAATTATTCATCTGATACAGGACGAATATCTGGGATGTACAAGGAGCTCAACAGGGCAAAAATTAATAATCCTATTAAAAAGTGGGAAAAGGGCATGAATAGACATTTCTCAAAAGAAGACATACAAATGGCCAACACGGATATGAAAAAATGCTCAACACCACTAGTCATCAGGGAAATGCAGATTAAAAACCACAAAGAGATACCCTCTCACCCCAGTCAGAATGGCTATTGTTAAAAAGACAAAAGTAACAGATGCTGGCAAAGATGTGGAGAAAAGGGAACTCTTATACACTCTTGTGGAAATGTGTACTAGTACAGCCACTATGGAAAACAGTAGGAAGATTTCCCCAAAAACTAAAAACAGAATTACCACTCAATCCAGCAATTCTACTACTGGGTATCTACCCATAAGAAAAGAAATAAATATATCAAAGGGATACCTGCACTTGCATGTTTATTGCAGCAGCATTCACAATCACAAAGGTGTGGAATCAACCTAAGTGTTCACCAACGGATGAATAGATAAAATGTGGTATGTGTATACAATGAAATCCTATTCAGCAATAAAAAATAAGGAATTTCTATCATTTGCAACAGCATGAATTTTATCTTAAATAAAATAAGCCAGACACAATAAACAAATATTGCATTTGTTTATTGCAATATTGTTCTCCCTTATATGTGGGAGCCAAAAATATTGAACATGTGGAGGTAGAGAGTGGACAAACAGACTATAGAGACTTGGAAGGGTGAGTGGGGAGTCAGGAGTGGGATGAATAGAAGTGGTTTAAAGCATACAAACATACAGTAAGATAAAAGGAATAAATTCAATGTTTGATAGCAGAATAGAATGACTATACTTAACAAAATTGTATTGTACTTGGATGATGGACAATCTGAATACCCTAACTTGATCACTATGTCTTTCATGTGTGTGTGTGTGTGTGTGTGTGTATATGTGTGTGTGTGTGGGTATGTATAACAAAGTTTTTCATGTACCTCATAAATTTGCATGTAAAAAAACCGACTCTGTTCTTCCAGAAGCCACAGTCAAGAGAGGCAGGACCTGACAAGCTGGCCGAAAGATGTGACTTTATTACCAGTATGATTCCTAGGTGTTTGTGGAATCCCATCATGCAAATGGTAAAAATCACTGTCTTTTTTTCCTTTTCCAAATTTAAGATTAATAGGAGAAAAGCTTTTATGTAGACTAAAGTATAGCAACTCTGGTATAAATTTTTGGTATGAACAATCATGTTGTCTGATTTTGTTCCTCCCAGAAATAGTCTTTATTTTTTCCTTAGTCCTGGGAAAGTCCAATCCCAGGGGGGTCTACTGGGTGTCATTAATTAATGGGTCTATAATTTGTTGACTTCCATGAAGTTGTGGAATACTGGAGACACTATGCACAGTAACATCCTCAAACATCTGTTAAGGAGTCTTTCACTATCTTTGGAGGATAATGAATTTTTGGAGGATCATGGGAGGTTGCATCTTCTGCGCCCCTCTTAAAAAACATCACTTATGCCCATGGTATTCTCAATGTGGAAAGTTACCTGTGGAACTTTGCATAAAGGGCTTTCTGGCTTGAGTTGTTTATGGAATAAATAAATTGGCTATATTTTAATTAAAACTTTTTAGATCTCATCTTAAACAGCTATCCTATTGGTATATATTTAAAAAATACAAAAGAAATGTAGCCTTAGAAATTCCCCTGGAAATATATTTTTAAAAAGACAGAAATCAGATTTAAAGCAAACTTAAAATCCTATGCATGTTCAAACTGCCTGTTTTGAATACCCTGTAGAATTTAGAAAAGACAGAAAAAGTTACTCCATCCTGTAGTCTAGTGTTTAAAATTCAGCTCTCATTGTTGTGGCCCAGGTTTGATCCCAGGTCAGGAAACCAGGGGGAGATGCAAAGTTTACCATGTCTTCGAAATGTGAATATCTAAAAGAAATTCTTCAGTAGATTCCTTTAACTCTGGAGAGAAGTACTTATAAAAATGTGTTTGTTTTAGATTTATATTTGTTTGACTCATGACCTTTTGGGGTAGCTATTTGTAATCCTTTCTACTCCTATAGACAGATTTCAATTTCCTATTTCCTGACTGTTTATCTCTTTCAATCTTCCATCTGTGGGGCACACTGGTTGTCAAGCATTTGGTGCAGATGGTCAGCTGAGAAGCTGAGACCCTAGAGAATATGGCCAGACAGAAATGTAGGTTTTTTCCCATTTTTGGCTAGTAAAATTTCCTTTCTTTGAGCTGTCATTGGGAATGGTCTAGATCTTGGGAAGGATACAGCTTTTGTTCCCTCTTTGAAGACTTTGGTTAAGGCCATAAAGGGGTTCATGGTTTTAATATCATGTGTGCTTATTTGTTTTGGTTTTGAGTCATTAGTTTAGTTAGGTATACCTCTGGGTTAAAAGTTTGCTCTATACTTAGAGTATGATGGCAATTTTTTTTTCCATTTATCTTGCTGCTTCTACTGGGCTGGAGAAACATGCCTACCACTGCCATTGGGAACTGAACTGAGGAGAAGACAAGTGGGACTCCTCCTAAACAATGGAGGGGTTGGGGGGATGTGAGGAGGAGGATGCTGCTGCTTCTGCACCCTCCACTGATGCCATGGCCACCACTCTCTCTGCTCTAGTGAAAGACTGGCTGCTCATGGGACAAGTTTGCTGCTTGTATATGTAAAAATAATTTTTATAAAAAAGAGCTCTCTAGTCAAAAGTCAGCTTAATTAAAAGCTGCTATTCAGACTATTAAAAAAAAAAGCAAACTTCTCTGCTTTCTTTTGGATCCAATTTCCCTCATGGGAATTTTTTTCAGTCAACTGAAACCCCCTTTCAATTGTATTTTCAGTCCCTCTGCTCACTTTTCTTGTTGGCAAGATTTTTGCTAAAAAAAAGTGTAAAATTTCATTGGTCTTTTTAGAAAGCTTAAGATCTCCCCAGATTGTCTCCTCTACAACTCATTCTTCCATTTATTTCTACCCCTCATTTTGCTGCTTTTGTAACAGAGCTAACAGCTTGAAAAAGGGCAAAATGTTTTATGACTTGTCTCTTTGAAATCCCTCAGCCATTCTAAGGAATTAAAACTTGCATTCCTGTCCAAGGCCAGTAATCAGAGAGGCAGAGAAGTATTCTTTGTTCTTTCTTTTCTAGTATTTTAAACAACAGGAGTTGGCTCAATAGAATTATCTGGACAGAGATCACAAGCTCATCTTCACTGGAGATGCTATAGTTAAACAGCAATAGCCCAAAGGTGACAACCCCCTTTAAAATCCATATATTTCTGCTTAAAGGGGGACAATGTTCCTTTAAGATGAGAGTCTGTCCTCCTCATTTGCTGGCAAATTGATAAAATTTTCTTTTCTTTTCCTCAAACCACTTGTCCTCTTTCTTCATTCAGCTTTGAAGACAAGTACCAAACTTTTGGAAAAAAATTTGGTATCCCTGGGAAGGCCCATTGGCACCCCCAGTGGAATGGCATGCCACGACTACTGCTGAGTCAGAAAGAGGTGGGGAGCAGCCCCGGGTCAAGCCATGGGTCTTCACCAGTAGAAGCATTGCCTTTTGGAAATGATAGAGTGAGGGACCACCACAGCAGCTGCCAAAGCCTGTTTAGCTCCAGGGAACTCCCATCCCTCCCTCCTTGAATTAGACACAACTCCTCACAACGTGAACCTTGTTGAAGAAAAGGAAATGGATTTGGAAAGAGTCAGGATGCCTTGGCCCTTTTAGTAAGTTCCCCATTGTCCACACTCAGATCCTTGATTCCAACCATTTGGGGAAAGTTGTGAAACTTCCAGCCCTGTGGTAGGGCATTTGTAGGTGGAAGTCATGGATGAGCGGAACTAGGGAACCTGGAAAATTCATTCCCTTTTGGATTAGGAGAATTTGGTTCTCATTTGTACGGTTCCCATTTGTTTGGTAAGGCCTTACTTGAGATTGTTTGCATTGAGAATTCCCTGTATTGTCTACTTATGAATTTGTGTTTGTTGCTGTTTGTGAATTTTGTTTCAATTGTCTATTTGTGTTTGTTGTTGCTGTTTGGGAGTTTTGTTTCAACATGGAAGGCTCCATTTTTATTACATCTGAAAGCCCCTTGGGGAGAATCTTGGCTGAATGGTCAGCTTATAGCTGTAAGTCTATGTCTAAAAAGAGAATGCTCTGGGAGGCTGAGGTGGGAGCATTGCTTGAGCTCAGGAGTTAGAGACCAGCCTGAGCAAGAGTGAGACCCCATCTCTACTAAGAATAGAAAAAGTAGCTGGGTGTGGTGGCATGTGCCTGACTGTTTTCTCAGCTACTTGGGAGGCTGAGGCAAGAAGATCACTTGAACCCAGGAGTTTGAGGTTGCAGTGAGCTATTATGACACCACTGCACTCTATCTAGGGTGATAGAGCAAGACTCAAAAAACAAACAAACAAATAAGTAATTTTAAAAATTAAAAAGAGAATGGTGTTTTATTGTAATACTACTTGGCTAATATATCTGCTGGAGTGTGCGAAGTGGCCATTGAATGGAATCTTAAATTATTATACTGTCTTACAACTGGAATTATTTTGTCAAAGGTCAGGTAAATGGGACAAGACCTATATGTACAATCTTTCATGCAATTGCATAATAAAGAGGCTGAAAGGCCTGGGACAAAGTTAATAGTACAGATAGTCAGACCCTGGTTGATAAAATTGGAGAAGAATTAACCAGTTTGGATCACATGAGCACTTTCAATGCAAACCTCACAGAACTTACTCCCCGCTACCAGCTCCCCACCTGCCAGGGAAGGTGCCACAGATTTGGCCACACTTGCTGCTGAGGCCCCACTGCCTCATCTGCCATGGCCCCTCCTCCCACCAGAGTCCTACAGCTGGTCCAGGAAGTGGCCCCATGCAGAGCCAGGCCCAGGGCAACTGCCATCACCTGCTGCCACCTCCAGCATCTTGGCACCATGAAAGGGGCTGGAGAGGGTGCAACTAGAACTAATTCTTCATCCCCACACCCACTGGGTTATGCTTGGGAATGGGAATTGTCTCTCCTTTCAAGATCTAGTAGGGAATTCAATTTGGCCAGAGGGCACCTGTAGGCGGGGCATGGCAATTTCTACTATGGCAATGCATGACAGGGGGCTTCACAAAAAGCTAATGAACATCCCTCCAAATTTGGAGGAATGCATCTGTCAGGCATATTGGAAATACACAGATCCAGATCCAGAGGCCCCTGAAAATATGCACATGGATAACATGACTTTTATAGGGCAGAGTGCTCCAGATATATGGAGGAAACTACAGCATGTTAAAGGGGCAACTGGCATGAATCCCTTGCAGCTTGTTGATATTGCCTTAAAGCATATAACACTAGAGAGGAACAGAGAGTCCAAGACTCAGATGACAAAGGAGGGGACCCAGAGCTCCACACCTCACTAATGACTCCAATCCAAATATTTTTACAGAGGCCCTGGGTATGTCTGACAGTGGGGACTCAATGAATGGACCTTTTAATTGACACAGAAATGCCACTGCCACCAAGATGCATGGGCAGAAGTGGTCTGGGATCCCTGTGGCTGTTTCCCTGGCTCCCCAGCACTAATCATCTGCACATGGCACTCTGTGAGCCAGAGATCAGCAAGGCAGCCATTGGCAAAGCAGCAGCTGAGGAACTGGTCACCATGGGGAGGTACTTCTGGAGCTAGCTCTGCCTCCACTGCTGATTCTGGTGACCCCAACATCCTCAGTGGCCAGGCTGGATCTGAGAGAGCAGCGGGAACACTGGGAGCTGTTCCAAAGTGGCAAAAGCTCACCTCTGAGGGTGCTACTAATGTCCTGCTGGCTTTGAATACCAGGGCCTGAAGAAGCATGCAGGAGGCTACCACTGTGGAGTGGTTCATTTTGAAGTTTGGGCCTCAGCAAACTTGTACATCCTTGACTGCAGCATTTGTAAGAAGAAGCAAATTCTATTCCTCCTAAGGTCTGCCAAAAAGTGAGTAAGGCTATGTGAGCCACTGAGACCCTGGGATGTGAATAGCCAAACCAATTAAGCAGATTTCCCCTTATAATATGGCAATTTCACCTGTCAAGAAGCCCCACACTAATGAACATAGATTTGAGCAGGACCTATGTGCCCTTAAAAATATTATACAAGTGAATATGAATGGTACTCAGTCGCATTTGAATGGCAGGATCCTGAGGCTAGGATGACCTCACCGTACTGCTGGACTGCATTGCCTCAGGGGTTTAAAAACTCTCCTACCCTATATAGTGAGAGCTTAGCAAGGGAACCCAAGGCCTAATGTCAGACTGAAAGCAACTCATTGTGAATCTTAAGGTGCCCCAAAATAGGGCAGGAACCCAACTGCATGGGTTCCTAGGAATGGCAGGGTTCTGTTGCATCTAGATCCCAAACTTTGGACTAATAGTAAAGCCCTTGCATGATGCCCTTAAAGGGACAGATGTAGAACCCCTGATCTGGACCACAGACTGTCCAAATCCCTTTAAAAACTAAGGCAGAGTCTCATCCTCAGTACAGATGCTGGGAGACATTGACAGGGAACCCACTGACAGGACAGCTAAGGAGGATGCTAAAGGTGATCTGTTTCTCAAAGCCTTGATACCCTAGCTAGATTTAGATCAATATAAACCCCACTACACTAATTAGGATGAAAAAAGAGCTAAAGACTAGGGCTTTGACATTTGGGATGGCATAGCTAAGTGGAGACAGAATTCTCCTAGACTCATTCTTCTAGCCTTGGTTCAGCCCATTATGAGGCACCGACATGAATGCACACATTATGGGTATGATGCCTCAATGGATTTGATGGGACCTCATTTAAGAGGACCCTGTTTGCAACAAACTGTCCAACAAATAACTCAGAGCTGCCCTTTATGTGCTCGAAACAATCCAGAAAGAAAAGTGACCAGCTACACAGGGAACCCAACATGTGAAGACCCACACTTTCAATGATTGGCAAATTTATTTCACCGTAATAAAATAACTAAAATAACAGGAAACTTCAAATACTTGATTATATTAGTAGAAACCTTTTCAGCCTAGGTAGAGGCTTATCCTACCCAAAGATAGAGAGCATCTGAAGTAACCAGAATCCTTCTAAAGGAACTCGTTCTGAGGTATGGGCTCCCTCTCTCCATACAGAGTGATAATGGACCCTCCTTTATATCAGCAAGTAAACAAAATCTTACATCTAGAATGAAAATTGCATGCACCCTGGAGACCTCAATCTATGGAAAAAATGCAGAAAATGCATCATAACTTAAAGAAAACTATAAAAAAAATTGATGCAGGAAACCCATCCAAAGTGGGATAGGGTGTTACCACTTGCCCTCCTCTAGATAAGGGTAGCCCCTAGAAACAGGCTGAAGTTAAGCCTATATGACTATTTATGGGAGACCCTTCCTAGCATCCTGAGGTAAGTAAAGAAAACAGAGTAAAGCAATATATCAAACAAATAAATCAAATACTCATCACTATGCATGAGTTTGCCTCTTTTAGGTCCTAAACCCAGTTGGAAGCACACCAAGACCAGCTGTCGCTTACAGCCTGGAAGAAACAAGGACCCAAACAAAAACTGGCAGTGAAGTGAAAGAGACCCTATAAAGTACCTCCAACAACTCACATCTCATTGACATTGTCAGGAGTAAAACCTTGGGTCCATCATGCCAGAATAAAGAGGTGTCACATGGAAGAAGAGGACCCAAGCCCCCAGTGGTTGGGCCAGGCTTTACATGATCTGGAGTATCTGTTTAAGAAGTAAAAATGAAAATGTTGATATTTTTTGCTAGCCTTTCTTTGGTTATTTGTTCTGTCTATAGGATGGAGAGACAACTCCTTAGTAAGGATTTCCTAAACTATCATCTCTTCTTCTGATCTGTCTCATTGCTGAGTTTGTCATCCTAAACCTCATTCAGTGCAAGTGTTCCTGTACATAATTTAATTTCCAGAAGCTTGTCTCTCAGGTCACCTACAGGATGCAACTAATAGCTCTGTACTCAAAGGTCCCACGTTTTTCCCTGTTCAGCCCTGTGTTAGACATTATGTACAAGGTGACAGTAAGGACCCACAGTCCTAACAGTGTCTTAGAAACCAAGCGAGGTAAAAATCTCTCTCATCAGGTATCCTCCATTTCACTTTGTCAATCCTTACAGTTGCAGTTGTTGCTTGGGCCCTTTTTCACCTGGTAATCTGTCACATTCTTTATTTTTTGTAAATATACTGTCAAAGCTTTGCAATGGCATAAGTAAGTACAAACCTTACATCTAAAACATTGTCCCAATTTAGTAGGAAGTAGCTCAAAGACTACATTACCCCTCATCCCATAGATATGGAAAGATAAAATTGACATTGGGAAATATGTAACAGAGGTAAAGGCCTGAAAAAGGGCAAAAAGTGTTAAGACTTTCCTTAAAACTCCTCAGCATTTTTGAGGAATTAAAATCTGCATTTCTGCCTGAGGCCCATAATCAGAGGGGCAGAGGAATGTTCTTTGTTCTTTCTTTTCTAGTATCTTAAACCATAGGAGATGGCTCAACAGAATTATGTAAACAGACGTCATGAGACCATCTTCACTGGAGATGTATAGTTAAACAGCAATAGCCTGAAGTTGAACACCCCTCCCTTTAAAAATCCTGTATTTCTGCCTAAAGGGAGGAGCATGGTTCTTTAAAATGAGAGTCTGCCATCTTCCTTATTTGCTGGCAAATTAATGAACTTCTCTTTCCTTTTCCTGAAACCATTTGTCCTCATTCTTCAAAGAGCTCTGGGGACAAGAACCTAACTTTCAGTAACACTTTTGATATTTTACAGTTACCTTTAATCCTTCATGTGTTACCTTTTAAGTCCCTACTTCTTCAATTGAACGGCCAGTGGATAAAAAATTACTGAGAAGAAATATGAGGGCTCTTGTTGTCATATAAAGGGATCCAGAAGAGATTTTTAGTGACTCTGATACCCCTCCTTGAGGAACACAGTAAAGGCACTACTGACCTCTTCTTGATTCCACTGTCTTCCTCATGGATCCCTAAAAGTCATGAGTGGGTTTGGCCCTATTTATTAATGGACTCTGCCCTGAACACAGGAATCAAGATAAGAGAGAGACTCAGCTATAAGGAATAATGAAGATACGACATCTCTATAGTTCTCCTGGAGAGAGTTGGAACCCATTATATTAAGTGAAGTATCCCAAGAATGGAAAAACAAGCATCACATGTACTCACCAGAAAATTGGTTTCCCTGAACATCACCTAAATACACATCTAGGAACGACACCAATCGGATATCAGACTGAGGTGGGGGTGGGGGAGGGGATGGGTGTATGCCTACACAATGAGTGCATTGCGCACCGTTTGGGGAATGGTAACACTTGAAGGTGCTGACTCGGGAAGGGGGGGTGGGGGGGGAGGGACATATACCTACATGATGGGTGCAACACGCACTATCTGGGGAACGGACATGCCTGGAGCTCTGACTTGGGGAGAAAGGCGGTACATGGGCAACGTATGTAACCTGCAATTCTGTATCGCCCATAACAATAAGATGAAATTGAAAAAAAAATAAAATAAAATAAGTATTACTATGGATTCAGAAACAGAATCAAATTTAACTGCCCCAAAATCACAATAAAAAATATTGAAGCTAGAAAAAAAATAAAATAAAATAAATAAAAGAGGCCACAGACAGTTGCCTTGTCCCTTCTGCCATGTGAGGACTCAGCGAGAAGATGACTGTCTATGACTCAGGAAACACGCCCTCACCAGACACCAAATCTGCTGAAATCTCAGTCTTGGACTTCTCAGCCTCCAGAGCAGTGAGAACTAAACCTCTGTTGTTTGGAAGCCACCCCAGTTATAACTTTTGTTACAGCAGCCCGAATGGACCAAGAGAGGTGAGATGGAGTCCAGAAGCCTCTCCTAAAAAGAGATGTCCTTTTGACTCATTTGGAAAACCAAGTGGGAATTGCTTGCAAAACTTTTACTCCCAGGCTTTAAGATTCTGCTGGTCTGAAAGTCTTAGTACCTTGGTAGCTATGATGATGATAAAGGTAAAGGAAACATGAAGAGCATTTATAGGAAGGAAATCATATATACCAGCTGTGTCTGGCTGCGGAAATAAGGACCACTGCCTTCATCTGTACTTAATAATTGGTAAAGTTGCTATTGTTAGTATATAAATGTTGTGTTTTTCGCCCCCTCCCAGCCAGAAATAAGGACCACTGCCTTCATCTGTACTTAATAATTGGTAAAGTTGCTATTGTTAGTATATAAATGTTGTGTTTTCCCCCCCTCCCAGTATTGTGTATAGCAGGGGTCCCCAACCTATAGTGAGTTGTATAATTATTTCATTATATATTACATTGTAATAATAATAGGAATAAAGTGCACAATAAATATAAAAAAAAAGATAAAAGAGAGAAACTAAATTAAAAAGATACCTACCACCTAAATTGATCTCCAAATACAAGTTTCCAATGTTTAGCTGTCATTTTGAAACTCTGTGTGGAAGAAATTTACACCCATAAAGAAAATTTCCATTTGCAAGAGCATCTCCCTCTCCGCATCTAAACCACTAGAAATTTTTATAATATGAAAGATATTGACTTAGAAGTTTACATAAAAAACTTTACTTTTGTTTAAAATACTTTTCCTGGTTACTTTGCCTTAACTGGGACTTTACCTATGCCCTTCCTTGCCTTGTTAATAATATTTGGGTCTAAGTTATACACTTTTAAGACATAAATTTCTGCCCTGTTTCCCCTAAGAGTCATCCCTTTAAAAGTACAAATTAGGGTTGCCTAGTTAACATTTGCTAAGCACAATTAAGCATGTAATTGACAAATTTATATCTGAATGGAAGATGGAAAAACTTTGGAACCTGGCAAATGAAGAATCCTACTGAAACTATAAGATCTGCTTCTGTCTTTATGTCTATATGTCTCTATGTGTGATGTATATATAATGTTTCCATGTGACCTGAAATGATCTTTGGTTAATAAAGCTAGTTTTAAAATTTGGGGTAAATAAAATTGGAATGTCTTCAGAAATGTCAGGTATTTAAATATAATTTGGCCTTTTTTTCTGGGACTATTGGTCAGACAAATTTATGCTTCCTCTGCTAGATGTTTTAAGGTCAAAATTGTTGCTTCTGTAATATTTTTGATACTTTCTTGGTTTGTTTATAAGGTAAAACTTTAATGGCTAAATGCTGGGCTCCCCTAAAGCCTTGCATACATCTTTTGAGCCTGTGGATTCTGAGGTCTGGACAGGTGGCTGTGGTGAGGCCTGGAGATGTGTGTGTATTTGCAGCACCTGGGCCACCAACTGCTGTCTTTATAGCTTTGTCCTCTATCCTGACCTCCACACCTGGTGTGTGAATCTGGGATCCAGATGGGCCCACCCCTTCATAGCCATTCTGGGTGCCATATGGATACATGAAACACAAGATGACTGGGGAAGACATTAGGGAAGGTACCCGTGTCATAGTTTCAAAATTCTTTTCAGTAATATAAAATCTTAAATTCATATTATATTAAATTAAGTAATAGATGATTATAAAGTGTCTGTCATTCATAGCTAAGTTAAATACTAATACATTAACCATTAATATAATTATAAAAGTATATTATAAATATAAAACATAAAATATGTTTATTTATACTTTGACATCTTATGTTTATATGGTATAGAAAAGGTAAATATATTCATATCTGTTAAAAATTAAAAAACATATTTTTCTTAAAATTATGAAATATTTTCATCTAAAAATACTGATAGAAAATAACTAAAAACTACTTCCTACATTGTCATTAAAAATTAGGGTTACTAAAAGTTAAAATTCAAATTAATATATGTAAATAATACTACTAAAATAAGAGAATTCTTTGTGCAAAGTGTACAAGAAAAACAAGGTATGTTTTTGGTAAGGAAAGATACAAAAGCAGGAGGATGTTTGATGAGAAAAAAATTGTTTTAAATGAAGGGAAAAATACTGTAAACAAAACTAAATGAATATAGAAAGTTAAAGGAAAAGATAACTTCAAAATCTTGTGTGATTAAATTAAAATTAAATAAATTTATTGTGAGGGTTTTTTTAATTGAATTTTAATATCAGAAATATATCATTGAAAAACTAGAATTTGGTTTTCTCTTTTGAACGATATTTTCATATGGTATTAATAAGAAATAGTATTAATAAAAGATGTTGGTTCACCTTTAAACTGAAGAAAATAAAAAAGAATAGAGAGAAAGAGATATAGATTCTGTGTGCCTGATGTTGTCTTCATAGGCCTTTTGATTATTTAGAAACTGAGTCTCCTCTCTTGATAAAGATTTATTATTTTTGAAATCTTTAATTATCACTTTACCTAAGTGAATATTATTTTATAGTAACTTGTGATCCTAATTTGATCAAGTATTTTAAGCCTGACATATTTGACAGCTTCTCAAAATGAAATTTCAAAATAAAAATTTAGTCTTTTTGACCTCAAACTAATTTTAGGATGTTACAGAGGGCCCCAAAACATCTGAAAGAGATATAATAAACAGGTTTATTTGATATCTTAAGTTACATGGGAAGCATTGTGAAATAAGAAATAATGTTTAACCTTCTTCAAGTTATAATTGTATAGATCTGTTATTAATATATGTTCTAAAGTTGTATGAGATTCTTAAAAATCTGATATGTTAAATTGTACACCATAGAAAATTATCAAATTTCTTTGTCAATTGCATCTTTAACTATGGCCATTTTACGTGTTTTTTCCACAATAAATTGCTTTATTCTGATGCTTTTTTCTAAAGTTCATTGCAAACCCTAAAGTATTGTGTCTTCAAGGAGGTTTATGGAAAAGACTACAAGTGCTCTTAAATACAGGTTTCTTAAAACTTTGAGATCATACCATTGGGCTGAGTTAGAACTTTAAAACTTCCATAAGAAAACCAGACTCATAACATTACTAACCCAACATCAAGCAGAACAAGAGTTAATTACATGGGACAGAACTGATGAGAACTGAAATGATTTTTTATTACTTATTTGTTTGAAACTTTGCTGATTTTTTTTGTGTGTGTTTTGTTTCCCAGAGTTTTTTTCTTTTAAGGTATTTATAACTTACAGTAATTGGGTAAAGTAACTTTTGTGAGCAAAATTAAAACATTTAATTTTCCCACAACCTAATCCCTCTAGAATTTAGAAATTAATTGTGAGTACTTTTATTTTATAATTATTTGTATAAGTTCAATAAAAATCTGTTTTCTATTGTAACAGGTCACAATTGGAGACATTGGTTATTTTACCAAGGCATTAACTGGAATGGCATGTTGGTGACCAAACTGCTTTGATGGATTGAGGATGACTTGTAAAGCCAATGGACTTGAGAAAAGACTGGTCTGCTATCTTGTATGCCCAGTTCCCTTATAAAGTTCCTGACCTTGTGAAAAATAAAGAATGTCACCTTCTGTCAGGCCCTAGAACCTCAAGATATTTTAAGGACCTCAAGAAGAGAAAAATTCACCCAATTAATAGAAATATTATAGACACATTTTTGGCTTGGCTCTGAAGTCTTGAGAGCTTTTTAAAAGTCTAATGTGAAATTCCTTATGAAAAGTTCCAGTAAAGCTAACTTTAAAAGAGTCTATATGGCCTGTTATTATTCTTGCTGCACTTTATGCAAATAATCAGGCCAAGTATAATAAGACTAAAACATATTTTGCAAATACAGTGGTCTTACTATCATTTACCTTTGGTAGAAATTAAAAACTGGAGAGAGGAAAATTATGTTTCAGAAAAAAAACCTTTAGTACTTCCATTATCAGATCCCAGCCTATGTTGGTTTTTGTGGGGTTTTTTGAGATTTTTTTATTTACCCAGAATCTAGACTAAATTCTAAATTTTTAGCTCCTTCTAATGTCTGGCTGTGACATTCTGGACTAACATTTCCAATTTTTCTCCTACCTTTCTGACTTAAAATCAATAGAAATTAAAATTGTGCTTTTCTTAAAGCCCTACAAACTGAAGCTACACAACTTGATATAAAGTTCAGGAGACATCACTACATAAACTTATGTATAAATAGCCTTCACGCCTGTTGATGTATGGAGTACTCAGAAAGTTTACTGGAACACCTGATTTGAGTTATTATGTAGGAAAATCTGTCAGATTGCCACTGCCTGCCCACTCCAACTGAAGATGCTTCAGAGACTCTGGAAAACCACTTTACAGGCTATTTTGGACATTAATCTTGGTCTTTTTCTTCCCTGTCCATACAAATGCCTCTTCTTACAGATCTGTTCACCTGCATCATATCTGGAGGACTAGCTTTGAGAGCCCATCTGCAATGCCACTTCCTGGAATGGGGCACAGCTGTTTAACTGAACTGACCAATTCTCAAGACTAAGACACTGATTCAGGAAGATATAACTACTTGTTCCAATTTAGGCTTTCTCCTTCTTCTTTGCCAATCTTTTATCTCACAATCCCTAATCCAAATCTCTCTATAGCTGCTAATTCTACTTTAACATGTGACTCTTTCTGAAATAAAGTTTCAAATGGGGAACTAAAGGAAACCAAAAATATTTAACCCCCAAATATGCTTCTTTCCCATATTTTGAGATAGCTATTCAGAAGGCCTGAAGACAGGAATAGCCCTGAAAAGCTGCCTTTAATGGAGGATATTTGCATCTGTAAAGAAAAATCCACATTAGTGAAATAAACAGCCAGGCTTTCTCTGAGGTCCTCCACCTTATACAGATTCAGGGAAGATTAATTTACCCATAGACTACCATCTATTCTTTCTAAAGGCATCTATCTGTGAGGTTTCATCTGCATAACAAGACTGCCTTTGCTAGCCATGCTTTTCTTTCTCTCTCCCTCTCATAACCTGTCTTTCCATACTCCAAGCCCCTATTCTTTTTGTAGCATCAAGATGGTCCTAAAGCATCAACCATCTGGCTCTTTGAGTTTTCATATTTTGTATGATTTCCATGCAAACATGTTCATGTTAGTAAGTTTGTATACAGTTTCTCATATTATTCTGCTTTCGTCAGTTGATTTTCAGTGAACCTTCAGAGGGCAGGTGAAGGGGAGGTTTTCCCTCGGCTCCTTCACTGCTTTGATAATTACAGCTTTCCCCTGGTGCTTACGAGGGAGGAGAGAGCAGGTCTATGGTAAATTTGGGATGTGGTTTGAATTGTTTTATGAGTAGCGGCAACCTTATCTTTCTTGTAGGCCAATACCTCCCATGTTTCTTGTCTTGATTTTACAATTCTATTCTGTGGTATCTGGTTTGGTTTCCTGTTTCATCCAGTGACCAAATAACACTCGGTTGGTTATTTGACTTGTTTGGCCAAGTAAGGGAGAAAAGATAGTTTAGTGCACAAGATGCAGACCACCGATAAGATTATCTTGACCAAGGTCCCATGTTCCATCCAAAAGAAAGTATCATTACCACTGTTAAAGCCCAACCAGCTTCATCGCCCACTGCTCAAGAGCAAGCCAAAACTCTGAGACAGCAGTGGTTACAGCAGAGAAAGAATTTAATATTGCAGGTGCCACATGAGGAGATGGGAGAAATTTCTCAAATCTATCTCCCCAAGAATTTGGGAGAAAGGGTTATTAAAGATAGTTTGGTGGGAAAAGGGCTAGGGAATTGGGTCTCCTGATTGGCAGGGTATGAACTCATAGGGTTGGGAAGCAGAGATTATCCTCTCAGTTGAGATATTTCCTGGGTAGGGGGCTCTCAAGGCTGTTGGATCCTCTCCTATGTGTCTGTTTGGCATAAGTGAGTCCCAGCAGAATGCAGAGCCTGAAAAATACTTCAAAGACTAGTCTTAGGCTATATAATAGCAATGTTATCTAAAGAAGCACAAGCCTTTGGGCTTTACAATGGCAATGTTATCTATAGAAGTAGTGGGGGAAGTCACAAATCCTGTACCTATCAGGAAGGATAATGCCATTAAGCAGTAACCAGTTACTGCAGTAAGAAAGTTAGGCAACAATGGCTGGTTAATTTCTGGCTATATCTATACTTTTATAAAAATCAGACTTTTATTACTATTTATACCTTATGGCTCTACATTATTTTAATGTAGATGGTTTTACCACCTCAGAAGTATTCAAATCATGTTTTATCTTTTGTTTCCTGTTGTTTTACTCTTCAATAATCTGTTCACGTTTTCTTTTTATATTTCAGGAATTTCACAGTAGTCTTGGTTTTCTAATGACATTCTGTATAGCTTTCCCATACTCATGGATTTATTTACTGAATAATCTTTTTTATTGGCTCCTAGAAGGGAAAATGAGTAGACACATATTCTCAGTCCTTAATTTTGGTGCCATTTCCTTACTACTGATAGTTTTGGGTAAAAACTTGAACCTCACTATGCTAATTATGAAGGACTTCCAATTCATATTCTTTCCTCACAACTGCAAGTCCTTGAAGCACAGAGTGAGAACCATTGAGCTAATTAACTCCCCTTCTGATTCGATTTTCATCCTGTAATCTTTTGAATGTGATGTGGCTTCCCATAAACATAGGCTTACCTAGAATGGAAGAATGCACAAATGATGCCCTTTGAATATTCTAATCTCTATGGCATCAATTTCTCATTGTAAGTTAGAAAGTAGACATTCTGGTTTGAAGCATCAGTCTATAGACTTTGTTTCATGTGCTTCCAACAGTACAGATGAAGCATCCCATGACTCATAAACAGAATTAAGCTTCTAAAAATTCAAGGTTGAAGTCCAAATCTTGGCTGTATAATCATCAAATGTCTGGACTTTGGCACCAAATTATCTGAGCATGAATTTCAGCTCGACCACCTGCTAACTATACCATCCTGCTAGGTCAGTTTCCTCAACTAAGAAAGTAATTTGGTATATAGACAGCACTTTATAAGTGTTGACAAAAGTTATCAGAAAGAAAATTTACATACTTCTCACTCCCCAAAGTAAACTCACAGGATATTACATGTTTCAGAGAAGAAAGGTTTTACTGTGTGAAACAAAGTTAAGCAGGTTTATTTAATTTATGTCTTCTTAGATCCCTTAATGTGTTATGTGTAATATATTTGAGTGTTTAATAGTGAGATATGATATGTAGATAAATTATTTGACTCCAAAAATCTTTTATTTCAGAGTAGCTCACAGAATTTATTTTCTCAGATAAAACTTTGGGAAAAGACGCACCAAGGTAAATGTCACCCTGATGGCCTTTTGAGAGAAAATAGGCCTGCTCTGTGTCCAAGAGACAATACGAAGACATCTCCATGTGCCTGGTAGTGAATGAGTTTTTAGTATTTACAGCCTTCTGGAATATACTCAATACCAAGAAATTCTGTATCACATAGGTGCTCCATAATTTAATAATATCCATCTTTTTCTATTCTTATAACTTATTTTTCAAGATCCCAAGTCTCTCAAGTCTTGTAATCAGAATAACCAATAACGGAATGTAAAAAAGTGGGGAATAAAAAATATGAATAGGTTAAATTGTTGGAATTCCTCAGCTAATATTTGTTTTTATTGCTGCTATTTTGTGTGTCAAAAGATGCTTCTTAGATACATAATGCCTTAACCACATCTAGAAGGAAGCACATTCAATGGTAGGTTTTGCTGTTACCATGGTGGGACTATTTTTGAGCAGTTGAACATTTGGGAATTTAAAAGCATACCATAAGGTTGCCTTCTTCCTCTGTTTGTGGTTGGGGCTGACTATAATCCCCGTAGGGAATGTGGGAGAAATTATTTATAGTCCTCTGTGGGGAAAATAAAACTCTAGGCAAAATGTAACTAAAAAGATTATTTTCCAACATACAGAAACTTCTCTCTTTGGAAAACAAATTTCTCCTCTTCCATTACCACTCACTCACTGTAAGGAAGACAAAGGATCAGAACATCATTCATCTCTGGAGTTGGGAGTCCTTGCTCCCTTAACTCTTTCCTACCCTGCTCATAGTTTGCTGTCAAATTATATACAAATGGTAAAAAAGGGGTACTTTTGAATAAATTTGAGTGATAAGAGCTAATTAATGGTGTTTTCAGGTCATATTATCCTGAGAAACTTGTGCACAAAGAAAATACAATGTTATTGATGAAAAAATTAAGAAAAAATTACTAGAACTTAGTTGCTGAAACTAAGAGAAACACATACTCATTCTCAGCTAGAGAAGGATATTTAAGTGTGGTCCTAAGATAAACATGCTGTCTCCCAAGAAGTCTCCTCAATGACTGCATTCTTTTTGAGAATCTGCAAGATCAAGGCTAGAATTATCTAAATCTAATCATGAAATTGAATAGATATCTGTAAATTTCAATATATATTTTTAAAAATATCATACCTGGGTATTATTATGGAGCTTGACAATTTAAATCATAATTATCCATTAATTATCACTGTCATATCATCAGGCATGCAAGGATCATCATAGTCACCATAGTGGTGGTGAATGTCCTCTTTATCTTATTGTTGCTTTTAAAGTTACTGAAAAAATCACTTGTTAATATATTTGTATACAGTTTTGTAACTTACAAAGTACACAAAGTTATATGAATCATAATTGAGATAATGCATTAAAAACCCTAACACATTAAATGGGAATTAAACTAAGGGCTCCCCAACTCATCTTTTCTCAGCCAGCTTGATGATGATAGGTGTGGCCTTTTCTTGTTTGCCATGATGTCTGGCTTAGAATATGCACTTCATGAATATCTGTCAATTAAATGAACTAGAAACTGATGACAAAGGATGAAACAGTCCATTGCCTGCAATGCAGTTTCTTAAGCACTCCATTGATTTGAATATAAGATTTGAATACAAGAATGAGAAAGATATTTATAGTTGCCTAACTACCTATAATTAGATAGTAACACCAATTTCTAGAAGGAAGAGATTGGTCATTTAAAATGCTGTGTGTACATGGAACAGTGGAAGTGCAGTTGGGAGGGAGGTGAAGTCAGGGAAAGGACAGAGACAGTTTAGTATAAAGATATGTATTGTAACCAAGGACATTTTTAGAGTTAACCAACCCATTTTTCTGATACCATAAAGAACCACAATCTGCCAAATCAAAAACACCATTCTTTTGGCCTCAACTGTAGCTCATTAAGTACTAGTACTACATTAGACTGACCCCAGATTAGACTGATCCATGCCAAACTTAGGGTCATTTCCAGATATTGAAAAATGCAAAAATGTAAGTTTTCCATTAAAATAAAAAATAAGGACAAAATGCACTATTAAGCAATATTATGCAAGGTGAAGCTAGGTGTTCCCACTGGTCTGGGAATGTGCTTTCTGCCCCAGAAATCCATTTGCAGAGAGAGAGAGATAAAAATTCTGTCTCTTCATAGTCTCCCTAGCACCAGCTGACTGTCACTGGGCAGACGCTCAGCAAAATGATGGTGAGATTTCAGTTAATCGATTCATATGCAGGCCAGTGTGTTTAATTTGGCAGCTCCAAAAGAAGTTCCTGCTAAGTCTAGTTGATATAAGGCCCAAGCTGTGATTCAAAAAGCCAGCTGTGGCTGCTTCCTAATTTGGAGGCTTGCTATCAGGAGAGTCATAAGCAGCACAGAGTATGGGGAAGGGGAATTTAAGACCAAAAGAACAGAGAAGTTCAAGGGTGAAGCTGGCTTCAGGCATGTAGGGAATATTAGTCCTGAATGCTATATTCTAGACCCCCTCTCTCCCTCATTCCTGCTTTTTTTCTGGCCTAGTTTTCTTCTTTCCTATACATCGTCTTCAAGTGACTAGGGACATGACCACAAGGAGCTCCAAATTCCAATCTTTCCTGCCTAGAACCCCAAGCAGAAAAAAAACTCCTCTTTCCAAATGTCGTAGATTGATATTAAGAAAACTTCTGATTCCTCTATAGAGCCACATGTCCAGCCTTGTCCTAGTCACTCTGCCAAGAATGTTGGATTTTTTGATTGGCCCAAGCTAGCACAAGTGTCTTGGATATTGTCATTACAGGCACCATTAGAACCACGGAGAGCTAGAGAGTTCTCCTAAAGAAACCAAGAGCTGGTCCCAGTAGAAGTGCGGTGGAAAATATCCCCAAAGGAAATAAATCTGTTTCATAAAGAAGCAGGGTGGGAAAATATATTTATCAGAAAGAGAGATCACCACTAAAGGGACAATATACTGATACTGGGACAAATACACACACAGGGAGACACATTCTCTTTGAAAAGCCTGTGTAGTATGTTTTAAATCAAGGCATTTCTCCAATTAATATCAGGGGGATGTTTTTGATTATAAGAAACAAATACCCAAAACAAAAAAAGGATTTAGTTACTTAAATCCTTTATTCTCTAAAGGAATATCTGAAGGTTTTGGTGTCTTCTGGTAAGGCTTGATTTAGAAGTACAAACGAAGTGACTATGACCTTGATTCTGGTTCATTACTCCAGCTTTTTCTCAGTGTTGGCTCCATTATCATCACAACTTCCCCTCCGTGGTCTAGAGATGGCTGCTGACAGCTCCCAGGTTTTCACGCTGTCTCATTCATGAGAAGCATAGAAATAAATTGTTCTCTAATTTCTAAATAGATCTGGGTTTGAGTCTGATTGAATCAATTAGATTTTTTTTTTGTGCCCCCCAAAACCACTGAAACCGGGAGAAAGTGATCATAGCAATCATTTTAATCTTGAGTCCCTGGCACCAGTTCTGAAGCAGACTGAATATCCAAGCAAGTATTTGAATGCTATTCCCAACAGAAGAAGGAATAGATGCTGAGTGAGCAAAGGCAGTAAAAGTCCAAAACAAAAATTTTCAACATAACTTTTTTGATGTCTCAAGGACATTTGACAACTTTATAATGCTTCAGAATTATCACAATGATTATTAGTTATTATAAGGTATGGTAGTACATATATGTCCAGAAAAGATCTTTCAAATCATATTTTCTAAACCTCTTAGAGAATAGGAAAGAGGTTCAAAAAGGTGAAATGACTTCTCAAAAACTACAGTTAGTGTGTACTATAATTATAATTTCAGTCAAAAATTGCATTTCCTTTCCATCATCATGAAGGTAGCCAGCGCCACTGAATTATTATTGCATGAGTTTTGTGACACTGTAAAATGCTTTCATCACTGTATGAAGGCTTATAAATGATGAAGTACCATTTTTCTCTATTTTATGTTTTGTTGAGGACTTTTAACAAACCACAGTTCTGTCTGATGGTTTTTCTAGTTTTACTGGACCACTTTTTCATCACCCTTTTATGCACTGGATGAAAGACAGTCCTAGGAACAAATCCACAATGGCTTTTAAGTAAAAAAAAATGATTAGTTATGTGTATAATAACATTGCATTAGGATTGTTTTGCTGCAGCTCTTTTCTGTATTCCATAAAATCACATAAATTATAATTTCTACATGATATTATATATTTTCTCATGAAAGGAATACAAGAATAGTTTCAAAGAAAATTTATAATTTTGGCATAAATTTACACAGCTATACAGGAAAAATCACAAATGGAAATATGGAAATAAAATTTTCAACAGGATTATAAAATTTGCTTTAAAGTTTTCATAAAAATCATCCATGATTCAGAACAAGTTTTTATATTGTGATCTCTGATACAACTGTATATTCCCAATCTCTATTTTGGATTCTGTTCCCAAAGAATCACTAAACAAGTGTGTCAAACATGTATATGCTCACATCAACAACATATTTTTATTCTAATGATCTGAAATATCTTCTGTTAGCATGTTTGTCAAGCCAACTTCTAAAAGCCCCTGAAATTACAGATGTAAAAATCCTTAATGAAATGTTAGCAAATCAGATTCATCAATATACAAAAAAAGATAAACCTTGCTCTAAATAAATGGGTTTTATCCCATAAATTCAAGGTTAGTTTAACATATCCAAATGAAACCAATATAATTCGTCACTTTAGCAGATTGAATAAGAAAGGTCATGTAATAATATCTATAAAACTTTTAATAACTGCCAATTTATATTAAAAATCTCTGCAAACTAGAAATAGAAGAAAACATTCTTGAGCTGTAATGGGCATCCTCAAAAAATTAATATAATATTAATTATAAAAAATGAGTATATAAGCTAATATAATGATAGTGAAATATTGAATGGTGTTTCCATAAAATCAGGAACAAGACAAGGCTGTCTACTTTCATCATTTCTATTCAACATTATGCTGGAGCTAGTGCTAGTGCAATAGGACAAGAAAAGTTAAGAACAAACATGCAGATTGAAAAAGAAGTACTAAGACTGTCTTTATCTTTATCATGCAGATAACATAATAATGTGCTTTAGAAAATTTTAAAGAATTTACTAGAAAATTACTAAAACAAGTAAATTTAGCAATAACAAGATACAAAATTAACATACAAATATCAAATATTTTTGAATAATTTGAAGATGAAATAACTATCATCTACAATAGCATTTAAAACATTAGATACATGCATACATTTAACAAAAGATATATATATAAGACATGTACATTAAAAACTATAAAACAAGTCTGATTTCAATTAGAGTACTTCATGAAAGATAAATTGTGTTTGAGTTGGAAGATTAAATATTCTAAGATATTAATTCTCCACAAATTGATCCATATATTCAGTACAATCTCAATTAAAATATCAACAGAATTCTTTCTAGAAATTTAAAAGCTAGTTATAAAATTTGTTTTGAAAGACAAAGGAACTAGAATAGCCTAAACAACCTAGAACAAGAATAAAATTGAAGGACCCTCACGTCTGTAATCCTAGTACTTTCAGAGGCTGAAGAGGGAGGATCGCTTGAGCTCAGGAGTTTGAGACCAACCTGACCAAGAGCAAGACCCCATCTCTACAAAAAATAGAAAAATTAGGTTGCTGTGGTGGCAGACACCTGAAGTCCCAGCTCCTTGGGAGGCTGAGGCAGGAGAATTGTTTGAGCCCAGGAGTTTGAGGTTGCAGGGAGCTATGATGACACCACTGCACTCCAGCCAGGGCGACAGAGTAAGACTCTGTTTCCAAAAAAAAAAATTGAAGGACTTATTATTTTACCTGACTCCAGACTTACTATAAACCTGGAGTATCAAGTAAGTGTGGCAAAAGTATGGACAAATTGGCCAATGGAACAAAATAGGAAGTAAAGAAATAGACTTACACATGTATGATGAAATGATTTTCAGCAATGATGTCAAAATAATTTATTGGGCATAAATGAAGATCTCAAATAAATAATACTGAGATAACCAGATGTCCATATAAAAAAGAACCTTGTTTAATTTATAATATTCATAATAGTTTTATTCATAATAGCCAAAACCTGGAAACAGCCCAGATATTGATAAATGGAAGAATGAATAAATAAGCTTTGTTATTTTACAGAATAGTATACTACTCAGCAATAAAAAGAAGCAAACAATTCTGGGGGTGAGGGGAAACTTTCTCTTTCCCCAGGATGATTCTCTGAAAGATCAACTCAAAATAAGGCAGATTGATAAGAGAAAGAGATTTATTTACTGGGCATATGGGAAAAATCACAGAGTGATTACCCAAGATCCCAATGGGGTCCAGAAATTTATATATCCTCATTTTAGAGGGGAAAGGGGGATGAGGAATATAGATAATTCTGTTTAGGGGCAATACATGGTTACTAGGGAGGATGAATAGATAATTGGGATAATGAACGGATTAGGAGAAACAGAATGACTTGTAAATGATTCTCTTTGCAAATTAAATTAACCTGAGAGACATGTATTATATTTAAAATGATTTGAGCCATGTCTGGTTGCATTCTTGATCATCATTCCTGTAATATATTGAGATAACAGGGAAGGGAAGCCAGTTGTTCTTTTTGATGGGTCTGTTTTTTATGAAGAAAGAGGAAAAGCCCCTGCCAAGGCCTGCTGATCTCTAAGGGCCTTTAATTTCAAAATATTTTGCTAAGTGAAAGAAGCTAGACACACACAAAAAAATGTATACTGTTTGGCACAATGAAATTCCAGAATAAGTAAAACTAACCAACAGCGATAAAAATCAGGTCAGTAGTTACTTCTCAGGGACAATGCTTCATTGGAAAAGGAATTTTGTGGGATGATGGAAAATTTCTGATTCTTAATGCATGCTACCTATTTTCATAAAAGAGTGAGAGAGACTGCAAACATGGCTGGAAATTAACAATAAGTGAATCTAGATGAAGGGCATAGAATGTTCATATTACTATTCTCAGAACTTTTCTGTGGGCTTAGAATTTGTTTTAAGTAAAAAGATGTTTTAAAGAAAGTAATTTCATCCAATCTTCATTCTGAAAGGATTTGAAAAGTCTTATAGCAAGAATACACCCAAAATTATAGTTATATACAAAGAATACATTAAATAAATGATAAATTAAAATGTAAAATGAGGTCTAAAGAGAAATAAGACCAAGAAAAGATTATTACAAACATGCAACCATATATATCTTTAAGCTTTAAATTTATTTTTGTGCTTCTAAAAAGACCAGTAGAAATCAACTTACATAATAATGGAATGTGAAAAATTTATCTTTGTCAGATTAGAAATGCTATGCTAGCTTTATAAAATTATAAAAAAAAGCAGCTCCTTTGCCTCCTTTTATAAGTTCTGGGACATTTTGTATTCACATAGGAATTTTGTTCTTTAGAGTTTGAAGAAATTTGCCTATGAAAACTATCTCTTCTGTGAATCATTTTATCCGTGGTACTTTGAACACTATTTTAATTAATTATCTGTTTAACAGTCCATTCAGGCATTATACTTTATTCTGAGTAAATTTAGATCATTTATAGTTTCCCAGAAGTATATAATTTTAGTTTTGCCATCTTCTATTTCTATTTGTATATCATTGTATTTAAATCTTCTTCTCCTATATTGGCCTTCTAGATTTTTTTCATGTATTACTTTCTAAAACAAAAAACAAGCAAAAACCTCTTCGATTTATCAATCTAGGAATATTATCCATTCTAAATTACCACTTTCTGCTTTTATTCCTCTTACTTTCTTCTACATATTTTTGTTTTGTTTTGTTTATTTTTTTTGTTGTTATTGTTTTATTATTTTTTTTTATTTCAGCATATTATGGGGGTACAAAAGTTTAGGTTACGTATATTGCCCTCCCCTTCTTCCTCCCCCCCGAATCACAGCATCAAGCGTGTCATATTGTTCTTATGTTTGGTCTGTTACTTTCATCTAATTATTTAAGCTGAATGCCTAGCTCATCAACTTTCATTCTTTACTATTACTTTTTCTTTTAATATAAAACCTTTTAAGATCATGAATTTACTGCTAATGCAATAATCATTTCACTTGTTTTTTTACTTAAATAATTGTAAATTGTAATACTGATTATATTTTTCTTAAAAATAGATCTCCTTTTTAAAAATCTCTAAGTTTGGGGACTTTCTCCTTTATACCTTTATTATTCATGCCTAGATTTAGAGTTGGAGAATGTGGTTGCTATAATTTTTAATTTTTCTTTTGAGTTTTTAAAAGATGGATTTTTGAAGATCCACATGCATTTGGAAGTAATGTATATTCTTTTAGGTTCATGAGTGTAAAGCTTTCCACATATCTCTTTAATCAGACTTCTTAATATTATTCAGATTCTACATTTCAATATGTCCATTTTGGTTTAGTGGCCATCATAAAAAGGGAGTGATGTTTCCAGATTTTCAAAATCAGTTGTATTTTTGTCAATTTCCCTTATAATTCTATAGTTGCTTTATATATTTTTTCATTATATTTTATTTCATATATTGTTTCACAAGTTTTATATCTTCATTACTTGTCCTAAATGCTTTTGTTCTAAATTCAAATTTGACATTAATTTGGCTGTTTTTGCTGTCTTTTATATGTCTGGCCATGCATATTACTTAAAATTTCTAGTTGCTGGGGTCAGAAACACAGATTGAACAAGATAACTCAAAAAAGAAAAGTTTGTTAGATAATACTGAGATTTCTCATAGAAGAATTGAACCACCAAACCACAAAAAAAAAAAAAAAAAAAAAAAGAAGGGAGAAGACAGCCATCTACAACATCTACAAGCCAAGGAGAGAGGCCTCAGGAGAAACCAACCCTGCCATCACCTTGATCTCTGACTTCCAGCCTCCAGAACTGTGAGAAAATAAATAAATGTTGCTTAATGCCCTGCCCTGCCCCCATCTGGTGATAACCCATCTGTCACTTACCTGGCAATACAGTGATAACCACAAAGACATGCTGCTGGCACGACCCAAGAACACAATAGCAACAACAGACTGGAGAGACCCACTGCCCTTTCAGAAGCAAACAGCCATGTTGTGAGTTGCCTCAACCTCTAGGACTTGAGGGAAGTCTACAATTAAAAGCCAGCAAAAGCCAGCAAAAGCCAGGGTCCTCAGTCATACAGCAGAAGGAAATGAATTCTTCCAGCAATTTCAGGAGCTTGGAAGAGGACTCTAACCTCCAGCCCTGAGGCAAGGAGTTGCTTCTGAGGAGGCCCCAAACTGGCAGAAGCTTGAGAACATCAGGCAGGTACCAAAGTGGAGGCTGAGGTTTGTCCATTCACAGCTTCCCTATGAAATCCAGTACCTTGAGTCAGTGGTCATCATTTGAAGCTGCAGACCTAGTGAAATTGTGGAAGCTGGAGGTCTGACGATGCAGGGGTTCATTTGTAAGCTTAGGTCAGATCATCAAGGAGACTCCAGCAACACAAGCAGGACCTCCCTAGCGGTGCTGCCACTGACCCTGGAGGGCCACAAAATGCCCTGGGAAAACCTGAAGGTGCTCTGAAGGCAGAGGATGGTGTGGAAAGCTTATTTGTCTATGAAGTTTACCTCCAGTTTGCTTTCCACAGTCTGGGAGTAGAAAAGCTTCTCTCCCACCATGTTTTCTGGTCAGAAAAGAAGGCAGAGAGCAAGGCAAGGGAAGAGAGTAAGTGTTCATCTGTGAAATAAAGTGATTAAAGGTTAAATGCAATCAGATAAAATGTTATCTTCTTATGAAGCCTTCTCAGACTAGTCTATGTATTATAGTAACCCCCATCTCATTTTTCTATCAATTGTACTGAAGTTTCATTTAGATACAATGAAACTCACACATGTTAAAAAAAAAAAAGGAGAAGGCAAACATCCCATTTTCAGGGCAAAATACAGACTACAAGTCATGGAAAAAAGAAAATGGCATATGATTTGGAAAGTGCATGCTGTATACCTTGGCTACAGCAGAGTTTGTGTTGAGGGTGAGTAGAATTGGGAAGTGTGAATAACTCTGAGTTTCAGGCTAAGGCTTGTGTTTCAGGCCTTACAAGACAAGGAGTCCAAACAGTTTATTCTTCATTACCAAGAGGGATTGATCTGAGATCAGGGTTCTGTGGGCAGAACTGAGCTGGGCACAGAATGAAGAGCCTAAAGGAGAAGTTCTGAAGATAATAGAGCAAAAGGAGGGAGGCTTCCAGCAATGGTTAAAGCAGTTCTCTTTACTACTGGTAATCCTGAGTCTGTGATTTTACTCTTGCAGACGCATTCCCACACTCATCCTTATTCCACATTTAAATTTAGCACTGGAGCTCACCTCCCTCTCTTCCTGCTTTAGGGGCTGAAAAAAACTCTAATATTTTGTGACAAGCTGTCACACTCTGTGCTTGTTTAAATAAGGATAAAACTATTACCAACCTTCCTCCTGAGCCGAGAGAGGAAATTACCAGTAACATAACATGTAAATCACATGGAAGGTACAAGGTGTTAGAGGTAAATGGAAAGTGTTAGCTAAATGTTAAAGAGGACAATGAGGAAAGAAAAAGAAAATCCTCTTCTCATTGCCCTCAATAAACTGGAATCTCCTTTATTTAATTGGCGAGGATAGTTTCACTGTCCAAGCATCTGACTATAATCGCTTTACGACCGACAAATCTGTACAAAGATAATTTTATCGCATTAAAAATATCTTACCACTACAACTATGACACGAATGCAATGGGGCAGCCACACTTCTTATTTGATGAATCCAATTTGATTTTTATAAGGCAAATTTTTACTGGCAGATAAAAGCACTTTAAGATGAACTGTAGAATACAAGAGCAGTGATATCTGGAATGCGCTACCCGACTGAGAGCTTTACTGCTGTGGAGATACAAGCAGCTGACCTAATAAACCAGAGACTTCCAACATTCATTCTATAAAAGTGGAAGATTTTATAGTCACACTGTCTTTTCAATTCCAAATCCAATCATGACACGTAATTGTCACTAAAATCTCTCACACACATACTTTTGACTACTGTACTATTTTTCAGAATGATCACTCTGAGTTCTTAAGTGAAAATAAGCAACTAATACCACAGACACTTGACAAAATGTTGATGTAATATGCCATTAATAAATTATAAAGATAAACTATTCCCCTGTGACCTAATCCCACCATATCCATGCCCTTACACCCCGCCCCCTACCATTTTCTCCTGTGCTTCAACCTTTTGTCCAAGAGTCCAGTGTCCTCTACCCTCATGATTTGAGGGGTTTTTTTTATGATTCAAAGGTCAAAATTATATATTTGTTCAGTAAAATAGTAAGAGTGAAGTTTTGTTAATGAAAAAAATACTCTTTTTTCAAGTAGTTCTCAAATTATGCTAATTATGTGTGAAATATTAATTTTGCTGTCAAGTTTAACTTTTGTAAAATCATCACCAAATTAAAAACTCTGGGAGAAATACTCTTATTCTTTGACTA
Organism: Eulemur rufifrons; assembly: GCF_041146395.1. Lineage (NCBI taxonomy): Eukaryota > Metazoa > Chordata > Mammalia > Primates > Lemuridae > Eulemur > Eulemur rufifrons. The sequence continues at coordinate 25,200,904 of NC_090997.1, read as the reverse complement.
AGAGTTTTACAACTCCCATGTTTAACATGTCAGGATAATAAAAACAAAAAGAATGTAGTATTTTAGGTGCTCCAAAACAGTTACTTTAAATTGTTTATAGATCCTTTACTATAAGAATACTGTTTCTGTACTCTGTCCTTAATTCCATGAAAAACATATATTGTGTAAGAGCATTTCAGTTATTAGTATAATTCTGATTTTAGTGTTGTTAATCTGCCTGGTATATTGTGCTTAAAAGGTCATATTTTTGGGAAAAAAGTCTTTAAATATACGATTTTTGAAAAATGCTTGTATCAGTCATATATAATCTTTCCAAGTCCTCTAAACAATTTCTCTTCTCTATAATGAAGTCTGAGGGCAGGGAGGGGGTGCAGTTTGCTGATGTTGGATCAGTGACTCTATAATAACATTGTTAATGTTTCTGACACTCTCTAGACCTTTTCCTCATGCTCACAAGATCCAAGTTGCTATGGATCCATATTTATTTCTTCAGTTGAGGCTGAGAAGTCAAGTTCTTACTTTATATGACCTTTACAGTACAGGCCGGCAAGGAAGAAGAAGACGTAGTTGGTGCTGGATGCATCAACCCATGTTGGTCTTAGTAGTAAACCAAATAACTATTTTAAATAAAAACAGGTTAGAAGAATTAATGGAAGAAAAAGATCATATTAATATTTACAAAAGTAATGCAACTATAAACATCTAGGAATAACCTTAAGAAAAAGATATGTGAACACTAAATAAAGAAAAGTTAAAACATTACCAAAGAACATAAAGGAACATTTGTTCAAAGAAAAAGGTTTATTATGATTTAGGTAGAATGACTCAACATCTTACACATACCAATCTTTCAAAGATAATCTATGAATCTGATATGATTCTAACAAGATTATTTTTTTGTAATAGACAAGTTATTTCTAAATACTACAAAAAAAAGAAATAAGTTAACATAAAGAAATTCTGAAAAATCAATAATGATAAAGTTAGATTGATTCTATCCAATATTTCTATATTTTACATGGTAAATTAAAACAATGAAGAACTGACTCATGAATAAATAGCAGTTGAATAATAAGGAGCTAAGAAATACATTCAAATATATACTGGAATACATGACAAATATCTATATTATTCAATAAATGATGCTGGGACAATTAGAGAGCTACTAGGGTTTGTGTGGGGTAAATAGAGGTAAGGATTCTGGCCCTACACTTCATATTTTATTCCAAAATGAATTCCAGAAAAACAAAAAAAAAAGTAGTAGGAAAAAACTTGATGGTTAAAAAGAAAAATGTGAGTGTGGGAGACTTTTCTAAGTGGAACACAAATACCAGCTGCCACAAAAGAAAACATGGTTGAATTTGATTACATAGGATTCCACCCACAGTAGAGCAACAGGAACTGTAATTGTCCTCCCATCTAGAAAACCAGACATGATATAAGAATGAACAGTTTTCTAGATACTGCAATCAGACAGCAAAACACAGTGATCTCTGAGAAATGTGTAACAAAGTAGACAAGTCTAAGTTTCTGCAAAAGTGGAATTTCCATTAAAAAGTCGGCAGAGGACATGAACAGAAACTTTTCAAAAGAAAATGGACTAATGGCCAAGAAACATATGAAAAAAATGCTCAACGTCTCTAAGAAATAGAGAAATGCAAATGAAAACTACAATGAGATATCACTTAACGCTAGTGAAAATGGCTTTTATCAAAAAGTCCCAAAACAACAAATGGTATGGATGCGGAGAGATAGGAACACTCATACACTGCTGGTGGAACAGCAAACTAGTACAACCTCTATGGAAAGTAGTTTGAAGATACTTCAAAGAACACAATCCCACTGCTGGATATCTACCCAAAGGAAAAAAAGACATCTGCACTAGAATGTTTATAGCAGCACAATTCACAATTGCAAAGATGTGGAAACAACCCAAGTGCCCATCAATACATGAGTGGATTAATAAAATGTGGTATGTGTATACCATGGAGTACTACTCAGCCACAAAAAAATGGTGAACTAATACTTGTATTAACCTGGATAGAACTGGAGCCCATTCTTCTAAGTGAGGTATCACAGGAATGGAAAAACAAACACCATAGGTACTCACCATTAAATTGATACTAATTGATCAACACGTATGTGCACATATGGAGGTAACATTCCTGGGAGATCCGGCAGATGGAAGAGGGGAGGGGGGATGGGGAAATTCACATCTAATGAGTGCAGTGCCTGTTGTCTGGAGGATGGGCACAGTTGTAGCTTTGATGGGTGGTGCAAAGGCAATAGCTGTGACCGAAGCATTTATGCCCTGTAATATTCTGAGACAAAAACCAAAAACCAAAACAAAACAAATTTCAAAAAAAATCCAAAGTGAACTTAAAAATTATTTTTAACTAAATGAAAATAAAAATACAACATATCAGAGTTTGTGAGAGGCTGTTAAAAAAGTATTTACAGGGATTACGAAGGAACATGAGGAAATTTTAAAGGTAAGTAATATGTTCACTGTCTTTACTGACTTGATGGTTTTACAGGTATAGTCATATTGTAAAACTTATCAAAGCAAACACTTTATGTGTAGTTTATGTCAATTACACCTTAATAAAGCTATTTTTTTAGGAGCCAAACATTTTGATTACAGAGAGATGTTAATTATGCCTCAATAGCTATAAAAAAACCCTCACATTTTTACTTACATAAAAATTAAAAAATGACCTTGGAAAAAACTACCATAAGTACAGTTAGAAAAACTTAAAATTTCAAAACAGTTTGCAACTCATATCCCTATCATGGTGTAATTTCCTTAACATATAGAAAGCATTAACAACAAAAAGGCAAACAATAGAAAATGGACAAAATATATGAACAGATGGTCAAAGAAAAGAAATAAATCTGGTTGTTAAGTAAATGAAAATATGCTCAACTTCATTCATAATACAGAAATAAAAGTTCAGAGTACAAAGCAATACTAATTAGGAAGTTCAATAGTACAATGTGTTTATGAGGATATACAGAAATAGGGATCTTCACATATTGTTTTATTGTGGGAGTGTAATTAATAAACTCTTTAGAGAACAACTTGTCAATTTAATATATTCCAAATTTGATTCTGAAATTTCAATTCTTGGAATTAGGTCTATAAAATATTCACATGGAAGTCTCTCTAGGATATATTTTTAATGAAAAAAAGGTATAAACAAAGCATATAAAACTTTATACATTTGGTGGTTTACCAGCTAAAGTGGCAGAAATATGGTGAGGGATTTTTGTTCTAGGACCAATTTAGTAGGCATGTATGAAAGAAACATTAGTTTAATTTATAGAGCCAGGATAATTTTTTTCCCTAAGTATATTCAATCACCACTATCTTTTAAAGCCATGTTTTTTATTTAAACTACATCTTTTCACAAACTCTCCTATTACTCTGTCACTGGTAATCAGTTATATTCCAGCTTCTATGTTATTGCATGTATCTCCTGAAATTCCCTTTCCACTTTCACTTACCCATTGGACTCCTATCTACCTGCAAGGATCATCTTTAAGTGCTTCTTTTACTTTGAAAGAGGCATTGATTCACCTGGCAATTTAAAGCCAGAGGATCATTGTTAAATGTATTAATAGCTACCATGCACTTTTCATTGTTTCAGCCATTCTCCCCAAAATGTGGTAGGAAATTTTAATAGGTGTAAGATTTCAATAGCTATAAATATTATAACTATAATGTCTAATAAAACGTGACAAATAAAATTATTTTTCTTACTATAAAATTCGTGTGTTCATCAGTAAAATTGGCTTGCAACACTCACAGTAGAATGGGCTTTTTAAAACAAGTATGGTATGTTTTCTAGGAATTGAGAGAAGGGAAGGAAAATGCTAGGTTTAGAAGGGTAAACATTGTCCTACAGACAATGGGGAGCCACTGCTTTTCAATTGTACTAAAATATAATGAAATCTAAATTTAAACAAGTACAGTATGTGGAAGTACTGATAGCAAATACCCAACCTTTCCCTAGAACCTCTGAAGACCAAATTGTGGATCTGAGTCACTTAGAATTGCTAAAGCTCAATTTAACATCCATAGAGTAAGGATAAAACATCTTTATTTTGTTGCCATAGCTGACTTGACAAATTGCAATTAAAGAAAGGATGTGCTAGGAAAGTAGGTGAAACTCACATAGCTAATAGGATCAGCAAAGAAACTAGTGATCAATATATTTTGTCTCCGATGCCATTTCCTGGCATACAACTCCTAAAATCCTTTGCATCTCCAAAGTGATGTCTTTTTGTATGCTAATGAGTTAACTGACGTCTGGCAGCCTAGGTAGCTTAAGGATGTGGGCTGTTCACCTGAAGGACAAAGGCATGAGTAGAGGATTGAGAATTTCAGTCCCACTTCACAACCTCTGGGGAGTGGGAAGCGGCTGAAGGTGAAGGTGATTATAAAGGGCCAATGGTTTAATAAGTCGTGACTATGTAATGAAGCCTCCATAAAAACCCAAGGACAGGGTTTAGAGAGCTTCCAGGAAAGCTGAACATTGGAAGTTCCTGGAGGGTAGTGCGCCCCAGGAGAGCATGAAAGCTCTGCACCCCTACCCCCGTACCTCGACCTATGTAGCTCTTCATCTGTATCCTTTCCATCCTTTATAATAAACTGATAAACATCTTTTAAAAAGCTGTATCTACCTTATCCTTCTGCATCCCCACTATTCAGTGTGCTATTTTTATGATGAGACTAAAAAGGTATATTTTGAGCAGGACATTTGGGCACTAGCTTCAAATCTTGGCTGTTTAGGAGGGACCAGTGAAGAAACGATTGAGAGGTGGCTCTAGAGAGCTTGCTTTGTGAAGTAAAGGAGAGGGGCAGTAAGGAAATCGATTTCCTTCTAACTCCCCTGGCTCATTCCCTGAGTAATTTAAACAGAAATCTGGGCAGTGGTTCCTGTTCATGGAATTAGAGTGTGCATTTGGCCTGAACATCCCTTTTATTATTTCTTATAGAACACAGCTGGGTCAAGGTCACAGATAATCAAGTACTAGCCTTGTCTTTCCATGACCCATCTCTTTTTCCGCCAGGCTCCAAATTGTGCTTTACTATTTCCATACATAAGTACCTATCTAAAAGTTAGTTGTACGGTTTAAAAGTTTTATGCGGAGCACAGTAAATTCAAGAGGAGAGGTGTTATATCAATTCAATAATGAGTAAATATTTGATGATCCATATGCAGTTTGTCAGCAGCACTCCTGTAACATGAATAAAATAAACAGGCTCAGAAAATAACTGACCCAAAGAGAATCACTATCTAGTCACAATATAAATATGTACGACTCAAGTCAGCAATAATTACCTCAGCATATATCATACCCATGTCTTCCCCATTTCCTTTTATTAAAACCATTCCTTTGGAGCAAGAGACATGTATACTTTGATTATTAATGTGTGTGTGTGCTCTAAACTCTGTTTTCAGTGCAGTAAAGCAATTCACACAGGGGGAAAGAATATGTATCTTCTCTTCTTTCTGATGGAAGAAGAAGAGTTTTATTATGCTCTATGTTTCCATTGAAAGTCAAGACTACAATTTATGTGTTTTGTGCCTCCAATTCTTGTGCTCTTCTCCCTCCTTGTTGCCATATTCAATTCTCAGAGATGAAACAAAAAGTAAGTTATAGCTGAATTTCTACTAGTAATCCAAGGAATTTTTTTCTACTGCCAGGTTTCTGGGGTATATGTGTGGAAGGATAAGCATAGCCACTGCTATGGTTTGAGTGTGTCCCTTCTGAAACTCATGCTGAAATTATTCCCAATGTGGCAGTGTTGGGGCCTAGTGGAAGGTGTTTGGATCATGGCAGCACCATCCTCATGCATAGATTGATGTTGTCTAGAGGGAGTGAGTTCTCACTCTCCTGGGAATGGATTCGTTTTCCCACTGTTATAAAGCAAGCCCAGCCTCTCTTGCATTTATCTCTTTGCACAAGCCCATTCCACTTCTCCACCATGTTGTGAAGCAGCATACATCCTTCACCAGAAGTCAAGCGATGCTCTTAAATTTTCAGCCACCAGAATCGTCACCTAGCCTCAGGTGTTCTGTTATAGCAGCATTAAATGGACTAAGACAGCCACAATGTAGAACAATATAGATGTCCACATGCAGAAAAGTATGCAGGAATATGCTATATTTGTAACCAGCTCTATGAACAAATTTCAATGTCCCCTACTTTCTTTTTATAATCCTTTTCTTTAACTAACAACTTGAACTTTTGAGTTGTTTCCCAAACATGGTGGATGTTCTATAAGACAAAAGAGCTGAGATTCTGTAGGCCCCGGGGCAGATTTCCTGACACCAAGATTAATCATCCCCACAACCTTTCCCCAATATACATAGCCTCTTGTGAGATACACCACAACAAATTCAAGGCACATGGATGCTCCCTTAAAAGCCCATGATCTTTGTTAGTCTGAGAGACAGATTTGAGGCAGCTTCTCCTGTTCTCCCAATAAGATGTCTTTCATATTAAAAATTCTTTTCTTCCTTGGGAATCTTTGTTGTGTCAATAATTAGACTTCTGTGCAACAAGTATACTGGACCTAGACCAAAACCCCCTTGCAGTTTCAATAACAATTGAATTGAATTGAATTGAATTCACCTGTGGCAGAATTGGCTTTCTGTAACAGGAAAAGAGGCTCAAAAGATGTCACTTTATTAGATAATGAAATATTTCTGAATGGAGGAAGAATTCCACACAACTGTACAATTAAAGTGGTTACTCAGAATGGCTGTAGCTATGAGCAACTGGGATAGAGTTGGGGAACAAAATAAGGCCACTGCAGTGTGATCTAGTCCACAAGCCAGATGCTTGACACATATAGGAGTTGACGAAAGATAAGGATAAATCAGTAAGAAGTCCAGAAATATATCAATGCTCAACATTCAAGTCTATCATGAATCAGAAACTAGTCTGGCAGAGAGAAAATACAATGATACAAAAAAATTAAGCAAAATGAGATTTCAAAACTTCAGATAGACAATCAAGGCCAGAATATTTACAAGACCCATAAAGGCCCTTGGGTATTTTTTTATTGCTCAGGTGAAATTCACAAAGTACCCAAGGCAAAATAGTAAGAAAACCGAATATGAAGACCTTTATAAGGGATATAACTCTTGGAATTGTCAAAGAAAATTTTTTGCCTTTAATGCAGAAGTTGAAACACATTCCCAGGCATGGTTAACCTTAGAGGTTCAGATAGAAGTTACTACATAGAATCATTAAAACAAAATAAAACAAAATAACCTAACAAAAATAGCCCTCACATCTATTGAATGCTTATTATATGCCAGTCACAGTTCTAACTATGTTAAATTTGTAAGATGTCTATTGAACAATCTTAAATCCTGGGATTTAATAAGAATGCAACTTTATAGTTTATTTCCTCACTCCATGAAATGTGCTCAATGAGGGGAATTTGTTCTTCTCTGGAAAAATCTTGGGTAGGCCCTATCAGTTTTCTATCACTGGTAGTAGAAAGTCCTGCCATCCATCTCTTTACATTATAAATACATTCTCAGTTTACTAAATAAAAAATTCACCCTTCTATGTAATAATCAAATTTTCCAATTTGATAGGGGAGGGAGATGGTGCAGAAAGGTAAGGAGGGCAGAAATGTTCTTACATGAACAGAAGTCTCATAAAATGATGTCCTGTTCTCTGTGCCTGGGAGGGTGCCACAACTAACCCTTCTCCCATAGAGCTTCTAATGATCACTCTCTCAAAGTCCCCTGGTTTCCTTGAGAATGGACTCTATAAGGTCACTTCCTCTCTCCTCAGCTCCTGGAAATCCTATGGTCCATATTCAGCTTTGCTCATGTTAAGGCTTAATGGCCCTCCAAACAACCCATTGGGACATATCTCACAACACACATTTAGTCCACATCTGGTCCACAGAAAACATTCATGCATTTGTTTCTAGAACAAACTTTAGAAGTGCAAGAGTACAGGGCAAAGCCAAGGAGCTCAATTGGACTTCACTCTGCCACCAAAATTTACCAGATGTCTAGGGTATGAATAAGATACCTACTGCATCCCTCAGGTCAGAGAACATTTATCAAGCTCTCTGAGTGATGTAACTGAAGGCTTCTCCTTTGATCTGAGAGAAATGTGGAGACATCCACACTCTTATGCCTGGAAATGGTAGTAAAGAGTAGATAAATGACAACAGCTCTTGTCTTGAAGAAAATTCTGTTTATAAATATCCTAATCTCTAAAAATTTGAACACTTTATACCAAAAATATGTCATCTAGCCTACTCTGAAATTTTTACAGAATGCTCTATTTTATAAACCACTTTAGCATCTCTTTTCTCTCTTGGTACCTCAGTTGAAATTTCCAATTTGGCATCCTTTTACATAGTTATATATATAATATGATGTATAAAAAGAACACAAGCTTTAGATATTGACTGCCTGAGTTTGAATTTTTTCCCTAGTACTTACTACTTGTTGTCATCCATTAAGCCACCAGAGTTAAAATCTGTACTGCACCCTGGAAGTGGATGCCTTGGGTATTTTGTGAATTTCACTTGGGAAAGTGACCTGAACAAGTTACTTAACCTCAGTTTCCTCATCTCTAAAAATGAAGATTAAAGCACCCACAGGACAGGGTTTACATGAAGATTAAACAAAGTAATAACTATGTAAAAGGATCCCAAATACCCAACTAAAAGACAAAATTGGGAAGCAAAAGTATCAGAGTCTTCCCTGATGTCATTTTTGAAAGAAGACAGCTGTATTATATCATCCTTAGCATTGGCCCAAAGCACTAACAATTTTAAGAATTAGGTAAGACCCAGATGACAGCTAATATGCATAGTCCTGTCAACTAGTAGATCACAGAAGTGAACGCTGGCCCACTAAACTTGGGCCTTGTTATAGCTGCACCTATGTTTACTTTATAGCCTAATGTTTTGTTTTATTTTGTTTCTAATTCTTACCAAAAGTTCAGTAATTGTCCCTGTTGCCAAACAAAGAATAAGGACAAGAAATTTGAGGAAAAAGAAAGAGTTTATTAATTTGCTGGCAAATGAGGAGGATGGCAGACTCTCCTCTTAAAGTAGCATCATCCTACCTATGAGCAGAAATACAGAGTTTTCAAAAGGAGTTTTCATCTTTAGGCTATTGCTGTTTAACTATAGCATGTCTGGTGAAGACAATCTCATGACCTCCACCTGGACAATTCCGTTGAGCCATCTCCTGTGGTACAAAGAACAAAGAACACTCCCCTACCACTCTGATTACTGGCCTCAGGCAGGGATTCAGGCTTTAATTCCCCAAAAAAGTTGGGGGTGGTTAAAGAGACAATTCATAAAACATTTTACCCTTTTTCAGGCCATTATCTCTGTTACATTATCTGCAACTGTCAATTTATCCTCTCAGCCTTTTCAATAAAAATTTTTTACCTGAGTTTTGACCATAGTGTTTCTTTATTTGGATTCCTCCTGGTTAAAACTTTAATAATAGCCAATAAATAACCTTGTATGGGTCCCATAAGAACCAATAGAAAATCATTTTCAATCAGCTTTCCAGGCCCAGAAGATAGAGTAAAATAACCATCTGGGTCCTGGCTGATGATGGGTTTTTACATGTTCCAATTATGAAGATCAGTAGAAGCAGGAAACTGTTCTAGATGTAAAAGTCGTGTTCCTTCTAAATGTGCACCTGGATTTGAATGAGCAAGTCAAACAATAAAATGAATTATAATCAAAGTATTTGATGAATATCTTAAAATATATTGAAATATTGCTTTGATATTAAATCTTATTTGGAACCTCAATTACATTTCTATACTTTAAAAAATATTTTAGTCTTTTATATTAACGGTAACAAAGAACGTTGAATTTTCTATATAACATTCAGAAAAATAGACCTATTTCTATAACATTAGCACAAATCATATGTCACCAAAATAAAAAATTATCTTGCTCATCATTTTCTAAACCATCAATATTATAAAATAAATAAAATTAGGGAATTTAAAAATTATGCATGTAATGGTAATTTTATTTGTATCCCACAAAACATCTCAAATATCTCATGAATCATAAATTCAATTATATTTAGTGTTGTGCTAAATATATTTCATCACACTCTAATTGATTATTGCCAAACCTATGATTAATCTGGTAATTTGCTCTAGTCTGAATGCCCATTATTATATCACACAGGTTTTTTTTAAAAATAAATGGTTAACGTATTAATGTACTAGATGTCCTAAGATTTGGCTTTATATATTTAAAAAAATAAGGAAGTAAAATGAGAGAAAGAGGCAGAAGGAAAGAGAGAGAGCATTGTGGGGGACAGAGGAGAGAAGGAGGGAGGCAGGGAGAGAAAGAGAGAAGAAGAAGAAGACGAAGAGAGAGAGAAAAAAATCTTAACATATTTCACATTTGTCTATGTGACCAAGACAGCCTTAATGTTTCCCTGAGCTTCACTAAACTTTTGACATGCTTCTTCCTGACTATAAGCCCCTGGTCTTCCTTTTTTTAGAACATTTACATTAGAAAATTGACAATTCTTTCTCTGCTCCTTTGAGATGTAAATCTTCGGCAACCCCAAAATGTCTTTCTCAAGGACCTGAGAGCCATCCCTTTGAAATGTAATCATTGAAGGAAATAGCATCTCTGTCTCTCAATCTTTCTGGGAGGGTAGAATCTAACTTCAATAAGAGACAATTAGCAAACACAGATGGTCAAATCACATTCAACAACCTCCCCCTAAAGTCTCCCAGTTATTTTCCATTAGCTCATCCCAGCAGTTAAAAAATCTCCTGCCTTTTGTTTCAGCAGAGTTGAAGTCAGTCTTTCTCCCCTATTGCAATAATCTTGAATAAAGTGTTTGTTGCCTGTGTTTTTGAAGTCTTACTCAAGAAATCTTTTGTCATATCTATGTCTTAAGCTGTTTCTCCAATGTTTTCTTCCTAGGAGTTTCATGATTTCAGGTCTTAAGTCTTTAATTTATTTTGATTGGATTTTTGTATATTGTGAGAGATAGGAGTCTAGTTTTATTCTTCTGCATATGAATATCTTGTTTTCCCAGCACCATTTGCTGAAGAGACTGTTATTTCTCCAAGGTATGTTCTGGGTACATTCATTGAAAATGAGCTAACTGAAAATGCATGGATTTATTTTTAGGTTCTCTATTCTCCATTGGTCCATGTGTCTGTTTTTATGTCAGTGCCTCTGTTTGGGTTATTATAGCTTTGTAGTATAATTTGAAGTCAGGTAATGTGATGCCTCCATCTTTGTTCTTTTTGTTCAGGATTGCTTTGGATATTAAAAACAGGACCCCCTCCCCCTCCCCTTTTTTTATTGGCTACGTGGTACCCATGAGAGGCAAGCATGAACTAGAAAGGGAAAATGGTAGGGCCAATTGAGAGCCATTATTTAATCTTGAAACATTTTATATAATATTTTACTAAATTTGACAAATTCATCTCCATCTCCACTGCCTCCCTTTTCCTTAATAAACAAAGCAATAGCAGCAGGAGTGGACATTTCTTGCTTCTGTCTTGTACTTTTTTTTTCTCTCAGGTATTAATACTATCCTCAACTTCAGCTTATGCTTTGGAGGAGACAATATGACCTACATTTTACATAAAGGAGGGAAATACTCATCAAAGAATAGTCAAATATTATAGATGAGCAATTACTTGGGACAACAGAGGGAATAAAAGAAAAGCCATTTTGTAAATATGTGCCATTTAATGCTGGCCCCACCTAGAGGAAATAATGTAAATCACTGCTGTATACACCAAGACTATTTGGAAAATTATTTCTAAACTTATGCCTGGTTTGTTCCAATTGTGTTTGAATATTAAGGTTTTTAAAGGACAGAAACAATATCTTCTACTTCCTCTATAGTATTCAAAGCACTTCACAAAGGCATATGGTAGACATGTAATAAAATACCCATTAAATTTAATTTAAATGAATAACCATGCTTTTTAAAGCTAGATACATGAAAGGGATGATTAGTGCTTTTTAAGATTTTGAAAAAGATTGGATTTGTGCTTGGCTGAGGTATTTAATACAGACAACTACTTGTTTTCTCTAGAGCTGATGATCTCAATGCAGTAATCACAGACATACAGAATATCCTTCTACTTGACCTGAATTTAATGACCATCACATGGAAACTAAGATGGACTACTGGCTCTAAGAAACTGTCCAAGGGCATAAGCAGACTCCCACTCCCTGATTGCTGCATGGTTTAAAACTTTAATAGGCAGTGGTGGAGAAGTGAACTCTTCATTTATGTGCAAATGACCTTCAAATACTTTTTCAAGTGCTGCAATGAGCTCCTTTGGTTCAAGTTAACTATCCCATTCCCTCTTAGGCTCTAACAGTCACTGTGCAACATATTTTCTATGACTAGGTCTCAGTAATAACATCTTTCGAATCTATTTTAATAGACATTTTTCTGGACATATTTTGTCTGAAAAGTACAACTGCTAGTCTGTTTAGAATGAAGCCTTTTAGGAGGTAAAAAGGGCTGTGGCTGAGATTACCCTTGATTTCTGTAAATCCATATTCTATTGACTGTGACTCTTGTTTGCAATGCCTGTACCTTCTTTCCATTGTTAATAAGCTAAATTGATCCTATCAATATTAATATTAATAGAATAAAGGTCAGCAATCTTAGTTAAAATTCAACCCATGATTAGCAATTAACATTTACCCCTTAAAATTGAAATCTGTGTAAGGCAATGATCATAGAACTTCAAAGGTATTTCTTTTAATATGTAAAATTAAGGAAGCTTAAAAATACCTTCTAACTTAAGAGTATAGAGAAGATGGAATTTCATACATGGTATTTGGTAAACATATTCCTACTGAAAGCAGAACCTCCCAGGAATCCTATATTTGCACAAGTTTTCTAGTAGCAGGAAGATGACAGGGCAAGAACAATGAAATGCAGTAGAGAAAGTGGCTTCTTTTAATAGTACATTTTGAGCAATTTCAGACAGAAATAGTTAGTGAAAACACTAAGTACTTATTAGTGGTCATACCAGAAAGTGACCAGTCTGGCATCAACTGGTATAGGAGAAAGATTGCTGGGGAACCAGTGTTGGGGAAATATAATTAAAAACAAAATCTTCTCCTAGCCCATAAATCTTCTCCACAAAGGTAGCAGAGCAAAAAACCACTTTTATTATTGAACAAGCATTAAAACAGAATGTAATATGCATCTGTGGGTGCAAATACAAAACTTTTCCTTCTCCTTCAGAAGGTTTGCTAAAAAATCACCTGATAACAAAACAGTTTAATAAGAGAAAAGCCGCTGGTTATGATGACTTACAGCTGTAATCCTACCACTTTGGGAGGCCAAGGCAGGAGGATTGCTTGAGGCCAGGAGTTCAAGCCAGCCTGAGCAAGAGTAAGACCTTGTCTCTACAAAAAAAAAAAAAAATCAGCTGGACATGGGGTTGCATGCCTATAGTCCCAACAACCTGGAGGGCTGAGGCAGGAGGATCATTGGAGCTCAGGAGTTTGAGGTTGCATTGAGCTATGATGATACCACTGCACTCTAGGCAGAGTGACAGAGTGAGACCCTGGCTCAAAAAAAAAAAAAAAAAAAAAAAAAGAGAGAGAGAAAGGAAAGCTATCAAATTTATTTAAGATGTATACATGAGAACCTGAGAACCCCCAGATAATAAGAATACAACTCCCCAGGGGGGTTCTGAAGCTTTTATACCTTTCTGGTAAAATTGGTTATGAGAGGGGGAAAAAGGAATTCTGTTGAGGGGCAAAAAGGATTAGGAGAAATTTAAATAGATATTGGGGAGAATGAATAGATGGCAGAAACAAATTGACTTGTAAATGATTCTCTTTGCAAATTATATTAACCTGAGAGACAGGTAATATTTTTTAAATGGATTAGGCCAGGTCTGGTTGCATTCTTGAGTTTCCTTCCTGCAATAGACATTGAGGTAACAAGGAAGGGAAGGAAAGACAGTTGTTTTTCTAGGTGGGTCTAGATCTCAGGCAGATACAGAAACTTCAAAGATTTGGACAGAGCTAATGGTGGGGGTGGGGAAGGTCAGAAAGACCTTGAGGCTTTTTCAGTCAATCCAGTATGTCAAAATGCCATATTTTGGGGTAAACTATTTCTAATTTTCTTCACATCACAGATAATCCACTAAGAGATTGCAAAGGCAGAATAAAATCTTACCCTTTTATACAGTCAAACAGATACAACCCATTACATGTGTTTTCTAAGATAAACAACAACAAACCCTCAAGTAAGAGAGCTTGATAGCATTTGTAACACATAATTCATTCTAACTTTAACAAGTAATTGGGGTGACCATCTGTGTTAGCTAATTGGTTTTATACAGAGGAAAAACAAACTTCTCATACTTTTGTGACAACAGGTAGCTTTGAGATTTGGAGCAAAGTGCCCTCCAAAGCTAAGCTTCTACCCTCCCACAGAAACTGGGACGTGGGGATTCTATTGCCCTTTGTGTTTACATTTCAAAGATATGGCTCCAAGGTACCCAAGAAAGACATTTCTAGGCCATAGTGCTGACAAAAGGCCTATCTAGTTTTCTAAAGGATTTATATACATTTTGAGAAAAGAATAGCACAGAGCAGTGAAGTATGAAAATTTATCAGGCCCAGAGAGACTTGAGTATGTGACTTCAGTCATTCCTCTGCTCAACCCCCACCACCACACCCATGCCTGGTTGCTATTACATAAAGTCATTTTGGTCCTAACTAGCTGCCTCACCCATTAGCTTCCTGTTCCTGGGATGTGTGATACAAAGAACTATGTATAGAAATGAATAGCTTATGTTACTTTTGGTAAACAACTCAGGAACCGTCTCTTCTTTTCCTTTAAAACTCCACTTGTAACTGCTTCTAATTGGAGTGTATATAGAGGACAGCTTGAATCTATGCTCCTGGGTTGCAATCCTCAAACTTGGCCCAAATAAACTCTGAACTTATATTAAGTTTTCCTCTGCTTTTTCCTTTTAGGTCAATATATCCAGCATAAGTTGGCAAGATTCAGAATGACTCCTCCTGACCACCCAGTATTTCTCATCGAAAGTGGCACTTGGTACCACCACAAACTGTGTCTTCAGAAGTCCCATCAGGTGTTTTCAGGGAGTTTTCCTGAATTCAGACCTCTCCTTTGGTTGAAGGTCTAGACTTTATCTGGCTGTTTTGTAAAACATATCCTTCAGGAGTGAAGGCTTCAGGATCTCCCTTTGGACAGGAGATTTGGGTAAAGAGCTCTGCCGAGACCTGTCTTTCCTCCACCTCTGTTTCATAGCAGAGGATTAAGGTCAAGAATTTTCTGCCTCTACCTCAGGATAGAAGGTTTGGATCAAGGTTTTTCCACCTTTGTTTCAGATGGGAGGTTCAGGTCAAGGGATTGGCAGTGGCACAGGTGGTCTCATTTTACACAGCCCACTTTTAAGATTGCAGCTGTTTTCTATTACTTGAAAATTCAGACTTCAGTTTTCATTTTGTGACCAATTCCTGTTAGTTCCTAATTGAAAAGTGTGTCCCTTTGTGCTTCTCTGGATGGGTATGAGGGTCTGGTTACCCATACCTTGAGCACTCTGTTTTAGACAGCCTGAAACATGTCAAATTTTAACCATAAACCCATTCCTGGCCTTGGTCACTTTTGAAAGTTTCTAAATTATGGAAATAAAGCTACAATATGTGAATGTTCTTTCTAGAAACACCAGCTGGATTTATGTATAACACTAATGATGCATACCCTTATAAATATCTAGGGAAGTGAACCCATTTAACTTGGGATGGTCATATGTAGCAATACCAAAATGAGGATTCTTTAAAATGTCTAAAATAATTAATTCATTTGTGCACTGAAGGAGCTCAGGAAATTTCACCCCAAAATATAACTCCTTGGTATAAAGAATTTTTTGAATTAGAGGGATTAGAATTTAGAAATCAACAGGTATGGAAGGGGCTTTTCCTCCATCTGCATAAACCAGATGGACCCATGAAAAGAACAATTGGCTTCCCTTCCCTTTCCTTCCCTTACCTGTTATGTCACTATATTGCAGGAAAGATCAAAAACGCAACCAGACCTGGCCCAAATCATTTTGAATATAATACCTGTCTCTCAAGGTTAAAGTTGCAAAGAGAGTTATTTACAAGTCAATCTGTTTCCCCCATCGATTAGTCCTCCGTAGCAACCGTTTTATTGCACTTAAATAGAATTACCCAGATTCCTCACCTGTGCCTCCCTTCTAAAAGGAGAGTATATACATTTCTGGACCCCACTGGGATATTGGGTAATCACTCTGTGATTCACTCCACGTGCACAGTAAATACACTTCTTTCTCTTATTAATGTGCCTTAATTGTGAGTTGATGTTTCAGCAAACTTTCAGGGGAAAGGGGAGGTCTCTTTCCACAGCTTGGCATAGCTGGCAGGATCTTCAAAGCTGCTCTGCTCTTCTGAAAGCTGTAGTGAGAAGTGAGATTCTGACTGGCTGCCAACACAGTAAGATACCGTAACTTACCACTCAGACTCCCAGTTTTGCTCTCTCTGTGAGCTCTTGTTGAACAGACAGTAAAGATCATTGTCTCCATACCTGACTTCCATTTTCTGTATGTCATCTTCTCTTTTCTGTCCATGAATCCTCTTCAACCATGCTGCAGTGTTGGAGTCTCTCTGAACCTGTTCTGGTTCAGCCCAGTTCATGAATCACACTTTGCTCAATTAAACTCAAATTTAATTTGCCAGAAATGGGTTCTGAAATAGAGCACCCAGAGACCCCCAGAAGCACAGAGAGTCCAAATAAGGACTGGACCCATTGTGTTCGATGCTCTCTACCTGCAACTGGGGCCCATGGGCAAGTTCTTTCTCAGATTCCAAAAATGCCACAGGTTTGTGTTTGAGCCCTCTGAGTTTGAGCACTTTTTTAAATCCTAACTTGGTTCAGAAGTCATGACAGAAACTTAACTGGTTCTGGCTTCGGATTGGATCCAATAATTAACTAGCTTTGATCCAGTTAGAGGCCTGAAATATCTGACTGGGTCAGATAGAAACTAATAGTAAACAGCAATACTACATGGGGTGCAAACTCCAGCTTTCAGGAATTCATGGAGATTGCTATGTTCTATCCCTTTGTTCCTTTTTCTTGTGTGCTTGGGTAAGGAAGAATCATTGTCTAAGTTCATCATGAAGATCTGAGAGCCAGAGCCAAGATTCAAGGTAAAAATAGAATCCTTAATTTCTGAAGAACTGAGTACTCTACTATGCCTACGTATACATGTATAAGTATTAGGCCCTGGAAGAAGCAAATGCTTACAGAAATGGCAAAACCTTACTAAACGCAAAATTATTGCCTAGTTAGTAATTGCTTAAAACCATAAAATAGGTAATTAAAAGATTGATAGTCTGATTAAAAGAAAATAATATTTATGAGCTGGCAAATTAAAATTCTTTATAAGGGCTATTAGATATGTTTCTGTCTGTATGTCTATATGTCTGTGCTCATATATGTGTCATGTGTATGTGATATTTTACTACCAAAATATATAAAAAGCTCTATTAATTAGCTTAAGAAAATAAGCACTTAAATATTTTGTAAAGAAGATAGAAGTTACCTGAAATGCCTTCTAGTTCATGTGACTTTAATAATACAGTAATTGACCTCTGCTCAACTTTCTTTTTGATTCTGTTATACCCTGATTCACGATTTCTCCTTACATTCACCTTCAGAGGAGACAATTAACATGGACCCAAATACCTCAGATACTGTGAGTCTTCTTTAATATTCTCTCAAATTCTCAAAGCTGATTTAGACTCTATAACCACTCTTGTTCAGTATGGTCAGTATGTTGATGATCTTTTGCTCTGTAAACAGGGTACTTAGACTCCCTCATTCTTTTAAAGACTCTAGCTGAATGAGGCCATAAAGCCTCTAGTCTAAACTCCAGTGGGTACAGACAACTGTCACTTCCCTAGGACATAAAATATCTCAGGGCACTCAAAAGCTAACCCCAAAATGCTTTGAGTGAATTTTGTCATAGCCCACACTATAGCTTGCATATTGGCAAAAGGAGAAGCTTCCACTAAGGGATAACCTTTGGAGTTTGTCATGCAACTGGCACAATTTGGAAATCTCATAGTTTCTTAACTTCTGCTGACACCTCTGTTGCCAATGGGCCTATAATTGCTGCCCTACTACAAACTATTCACCTTCCTTCTAAGACTGCTATTATGTCCCAGCCTGCACGAAGGAAATGGATACTGTATCCCTAGAAAATGGTAGAACAGACAGGGCTGCTACATTTGCAGACAAAAATGGCCCTCCCTATCCTTTTTTCCACTCAATTTCTTACCCTGTCCTTATCCTTGTCTGATATTATTGATCATCAAGCTAGTGCTCCACAATCCAAAAAGGATAGGATTTTGTGTATCCACAAAATGGTGCTAAACTATTATCAGATGGATTATATCATAAATGGGGCCAAATAAACTCCCTGTGGCCCCTTTTCTTTTAACTTTTTGGCTTGCACTTATCTTCTATCAGATGGGACATATGAGCAAATGGAGGATAATTAAGGAATTAAAAAAATAATTGGTACTGCCCTGGGTGCTCTGGGATCCACAAAATCTCTGACCGAGTTATTTCCCAGTACACTCTTTGTAACTCTTACCAAATCTCTGGAAGAAACCAACACTCTTCAGGAAGCCCCTGCAAGGCCCAGACTGCTCCTTGGGTCACTCCAAATTGATTTTATAGATTTACCTCCAGCTTTAGACTTTTCTTACTGTTTGGTTATTGTTTGGATATTTAGTGGATAAACTAAATGCTATCCAACTAGGCGTGCTGATACTACAACAGTGGTAGAGAAATTAGTAACTGAGAGTATTCCTCATTTTGGTATTACTTTATGGATTAAATCAGAGCAAGGGACTCATTTTACAGCAGAAATAAACCACTTACTTGCAAAGGCTCTGGGGGTACTTTTAAAATTTCATACCCCAAATTATCCACAATTCTCAGGACAAGTGGAATGTAAAAATCTAGAACTAAAAAGGACTTTGGGAAAAGTCTGTCAAGACATTGGACCTACATGGCCAGAAGCATTACCTTTGGCCCTTATACAAATCTGGAATACTCCAAATAAGGGAGACATGGATTAACCCGTTTTGAAACACTGTTCAGTCACCCTCTAAACCTTCTATTCCTGGGCTGGATGAACACTACGGGGATTTAAGTGAACAATTTGATACCATGACTAGCTACATACAGACACTAACTAATAGGCTTGGAGCATGTCATCAACAGGTGAAAGGAGCATGGCCTCTGCCAAATGACAAGATTTGCCTTTTTTTTGACCAAGAGGTCTTGTATACATCCAAGTTTTTAGAAGAAAACACGTGCTGTCATCTTGCTGGGAAGGCCCTTATGAAATACTGTTAACCACCTACACCACCATTAAAATAAAAGAAAAAATCTTCCTGGATTTATGTGAGCCATGCTAAACTGCACTGAGGTAATTGGAGGACCACGCCTACAGGTGACCTGAAAGTAAGGATTTCCAGGGCCAGTTTTCAGGCCCGCGAAGCAGATGTCTTTATGAAGCAGACAGCTTTTTCCCAAGATTGCAGATCAAGAAACCCCATTTTTCATAGAAAAAACTCCTTTTTCTGTTTTTTTACCCCTCTTTTTACTGCCCTACAAAAAGGATCCTTTTAAATATTTCTTCTTTTAAGCTCCCCCCTTTGAAGATTGCACATTGGAAACTAATTGGAGACTGCCTCAACCTATCCCAATCTCCCTTTTAATCTTTCACTATGGCTCGTCATTCAAACTATGACCTCCTACTAACTCTTACTGTTTTTCCGGCAGGTCAGGCACAGACCCAGCATCCCTTTGCACCAGTCTTTCAAACCCTAGGTACACTAACTAATCAATCAAACTGTTGGTTATGCCAACATAGATCATGCAAAGTAAACTGAACTCATTTTTATTTCTGCAAATGTGTGTGCCTGGTGGAACAATTCCAGAAGATGGATGTAAGACGAGATGTGGCATCCAAAGCCAGAGAAAAATATCATGTTACTTCTCCTGTTAGTGAGCCAACTGGACATAGAAAAACCACTGTAGAATTTCAAGAACTGTCTTTTGCTCAGGTAAAGTCACTAGAAAGATTTTTTTGTTTCTTTTCTGGGTGACATATTAAGGCAATATTGCAATCAAACCTTATGGTTTGATTATACAAATGGCATTCTTGCACCTCTTAGATGGTGCTGATGCTGACCCTCATGATGTCAATGCTTGTCAAATCACCAGATGTTATGAACAGCTCACAAGCCAGGCCTCTGCAACTTTGGGTAGCTCACTTGCTCCCCTTCTCAAGTTGCCAGACACTAACGATTATATAAAAACAGACCAAAACTTTGGACTGACTTGGTTAGGTGACAAAACCAAGGCCTCTAACTGCCAGAACTGAACCAAAGTCTTTTTATATCAAATATTTTGCAACCTATTCTGTTCCCACATACTTGAAGGGATACATAGAAACTGAAGATGTGGAAATGCCAATGAGGAAGAGGAGGCACCGCAAACTCCAGACTGGGAGGTCATAGGTTACAACCTCACCCTATCTGTAAATTACACTGGTCTTTTTATCTTGTGTGGTGATAAAGCATACAAGTGGTTCCCACCTAGATGGTAAGGATGCTAGGCGGCCGGGCGCAGTGGCTCACGCCTGTAATCCTAGCACTCTGGGAGGCCGAGGCGGGTGGATCGCTCGAGGTCAGGAGTTCGAGACCAGCCTGAGCAAGAGCGAGACCCCGTCTCTACTAAAAATAGAAAGAAATTATATGGACAACTAAAATATATATATATAAAAAATTAGCCGGGCATGGTGGCGCATGCCTGTAGTCCCAGCTACTCGGGAGGCTGAGGCAGTAGGATCGCTTAAGCCCAGGAGTTTGAGGTTGCTGTGAGCTAGACTGACGCCACGGCACTCACTCTAGCCCGGGCAACAGAGTGAGACTCTGTCTCAAAAAAAAAAAAAAAAAAAAAAAGGATGCTAGGGATTTGATTGTCTGACACCTTCTGTTACCAGACACTCCACTTTAAATGCCAGCTTACTCCAAACTTGGCCTCTTTCATTCATAAAGTGGTACCACACAAATGTACTAAATGCAATATTATTTTTTTTTAAAAAAAAACCCACTTGTATATCAATCACAATTCTATGTTCTTTTTGGTGCTTGGGATTCTTTTCCTAGCATTTGTAACTCATCAGACTGAAAAGGCAGTTTTGAATCTCTCCATGGTAATAGGACAAGAGTTCAATATCACTATGCAAGCATTGGGAGCACTTCAGATAGAAGTCAACAGTCTAATCTCTCTTATATTTCAAAACCACTGTATCCTGGATGCCCTGACAGCCCACCAGGGAGGAGCTTGTGCAATTATTGGCAAAAAATGCTGTTTCCATGTAAACCACTCAGGGCAAGTAGAGAATAATTTATACCTCTTAGAAGACAAGTTAAGTATTCTCCATCAGATTAATGAAGACCTATTCCCAAGAATAGGAGACTGGTTTAACGGGGTATGAGGAAATGTGCTTAGATCTGTTCTCTTCTACTTATTTATTCTCATTCTAATCTATGTTCTTGAGTCCCTTTGCAGGTCTTTTGTTACTTGACTACTAACCAGATCTCTCTTCACAGTCACTGACTCAGCTTTTAATGTGTGAAGCTCCTAAGGAAGTTCCAGGAAGGGGGAATGAAACTCAGGAAATTTTACCCCAAAATATGACTCCTTGGTATTAATATAAACAGTATTTTGAATTAAAGGGCCTTAGAAATCAACAGGCCTTGGGAGGGGCTTTCCCTCTATCTGCATAAACCAGATGGACCCATGAAAAGAACAATTGACTTTCCTTCCATTCCCTGTTATATCAGTATATTGTAGGAAAGATCAAGAATGCAACTAGACTAGGCCCAAATCATTTTAAATATAATACCTCTCTCTCAAGGTTAATTTAACTTGCAAAGTGAATCATTTACAAGTCAATCTTTTTCCCCCATCCATTCATCCTCCCCAGCAACCACTTTATTGTAGCTAAATAGAATTACCTATATTCCTCACTTTCTCCCCTCCAGGGTATAAAAATTCCCGGACTCCACTGGGATATTGGGTAATCACTGTGATTCTCCCCATGGACACAGTAAATAAACCTCTTTTTCTTATTAATCTGCCTTAATTGGGAGTTGATTTTTCAGTTAACATTTTTGGGGAAAGGGAAAGTTTCACCCTTTCAGCAAACAATTGGAATAAAAGCTGGTTTTAGAACCAGACAAACTGAGAGACCTACTTTATGTTTGTCCTGACTGAAATCTGATAAGAGATTTGAAAAGTTTCTTTTTTAAAGCTCTATGTTAAGGAGGCAGCTTAATTAAAAGTTGTTATTTAGGCTACAATTTTTCTGGAATAAAAAAAATGTATTTCTGCTTTTTCCACTTTTGGATCCTGTTCTGGGAATTTTTTCAGTCAACTGAAACACCTTTTTAAATGTGTTTAATCTTCTGTTTGCTTCCTATCTTTTGGTATAATTTTTGCTGAGAAAAATATAAAACTTCATTAGCCTTTTAGAAAGGCCAGTGTTCTATTTCCTTTCACTCCTGATCTTCCTTTCTTTTTTCATAGTTACTGTGAGGTCTATCTTAATGTTCCCTGGTCCTTGGTTCCCAGTGTCAAGAATGAGTACTGGTACCAAGTTGAGTGGATCACAAATACAAAGCAATCCCACACAGTTTGTTACCGAAAAGAAAGAAACTATACAAAACAAAAGTAAAGAAGGCCACCAAAGTGAAAATACGTTTCAGAGAGAGAAGCAGGTCAATCTCCACGAGTGGAGAAAGGTGTTGAGGACTCCCAGATGGTTTCATTTTATTGACCTGGTCCCCATGGGAGGGGATATTACCAAATAATTGACAGGTGTTCTTATCCGCTTATGCTCCACAGGTGTGTAAACCTCAAAACGTCAGATTCCTGGTTTTTCATTAACTAAGTTTTTCTGCAATCCCTTCCCCTGATTGGTCCCCAGCTTCTCTGCTCCTAGAAACCACCCTCCTGGCCTACACCCACCGCCTGCAGATTTGATCCCTACCCGACATTATCGAAATCACAAGGGGGTTTGGCCTAGGTCCAGTTGCCACACATAGATCCAACTATTGAGACAAAAAGATTGCCAAGGGTGAATAATTTTTTACTATGAAAGATGTCAGGAGAATGGGAGAAGCTGCCTCAAATCCATCTTTCCTACTAACAGAGAACAGAGGCTTTTTAAGAGGCCACATGCCTTGGGGCAGGTTGAGGGGGATGGTGATTCTTGGTGTCAGGAAGTCTGAACTGGGGGACCTTTAGAGTCTCAACTCCTTTGTCTTACAGACAATCCATGACTTCAAGTAGTCAGTTAAAGGAGAGGATTATAAAACAACATATAGGGGTCATTCATGGAGCTGGTGTTACCAAAGGTTCAGCACTTGTCCCTGAGGCTGCATCAGAAGAATGAGGACAAGCAGTCTGAGGAGAAGGAAAGAGGAGGTTATTAATTTGCCAGCAAATGAGGAGGTTGGCAGACTCCCTTCTCAAAGTACCAATGTCCTGCTACTGAGCAGAAGAGCTTTTAAAGGTTCTGATACAATCTCATGACATCTGATTAATCCCATCTTTGGCTATGACAATCTCGTGACCTCCACCTGGACGATACCCTTGAGCCATCTCCTGTGGCACAAAGAGCAAGGACACTCCCCCTCCCCGGAGCCTCCTGACCACTGGCCTGAGGCAAGGACGTATGTTTTAGTTTTCAAAAAGGGTAAGGAGATTTTCAAAAGACAGAAAACAATTTTACTCTTTTTTTTTTCCAGGCCATTTTCTCTGTTAGACTGGTTACACTATTTTCAATACCACATGAAGAGATCTAGAGGAGACTTCTAATGACTCTGGTACCCCTTGAGGAATATGGAAAAAGATACCACTCACTCCCATTTCGGGATCTTCTGTTTTTCTTGTGGACTAGGAAGAATCATAGGCAGGTTCCTCTCGGGTCTGAGGCTCTGCTCTCTTTTGCGGTAAGTCACCTGATCTCTTTGGCTTTTGGAGTAGCAAGGATTTCTTTGTACTTTGAGAAAGAACTTGGCTTATGTGTGTGAAATGGCTGAAAAGTCTCTGGCAAAAGCTGCATTTTGGGAAGTGGCTGACAGCAATTGCAGTGAATGGTTGTCATTGAAGGGGGAACTACTCATTTCTTTGCATGGTCAGCTAGAAAGGCAAGTTTGAACATTGGGAGGTTGTGGCAACACTCACCACCAAGGGATAAGACTCCTGTGGGGGGCGCTGCTCACAGAGTGGCCTGATTGGCATTGTCTTGAGGCCACCCACTGGCCTCAAGACAATGCCTTTGTAACTGTTCTGGTCCCATGGTGTTTCCCTCATTTGGGGGACTCGGGATTCATAAAGAAGTGGAATCCTTGGTTTTTAAATATCTACATATACTGCCTGCCAGCTGCAGCTGATTTTCACATATTTAAATATTAGGTCCTGGAAACTACAAATATTTTCTTTGCCTTATTCATTAAAGAGCTGCACTCTGAAATCAGTAATCTAATCAAGAAGCAAGCTAAACTGGAAGATTATTTAACTAGATTGGTCTCCATAATATGACTTTCTAGCATTTAGCTATTTTAAAACTCTGTAAAAGAAATTCACATCTATAAAGAAAATCTTTATTTGTAAGGGCATCTGCCTCTACCCTTGCCACCAGCAACTTTTACAATCAGAAAGACATTGTTTTAAAGTTTACATAACAAATACTAATTTTACTTAAGTTACTTTTCTTGGCAATTTTGTCTAGATTGGACCTTTATGCCCTTTTTGTTTCAGCAAATAATGGTGTTTCGATCTAAGTTTTTTACCTTTGGGATAGAAATTTTTACTTAAGAGTCATGTGTTTGGAAGTGCAATTTTAAGATTTACTAGCTAAAAATTGTTTAGGGCAATAAAACAGGTAATGAAGAGATTGATGGTCAAAGGGGAGAGTGAGAGAGAAATTATTTCAAAACTAGCAAATGTTTAATGGTAGGATGTCATAAAAAAACTGAAAAATGAAGAATCTTATACAGCTATAGGATCTTTTGTGTGTCTGTATATCTATATATTTATATATGGTCATGTTTATATGATTTTTCACTACCAAAATATATGAAAGAGATCTGGTTAGTTGATTTAAAGAAAAAGTAACTGCTTATATCAAATATTTTATCAGAAAAATAGAATCTAATTCAAATGCCTTTTAGTTAACATGACTTGGGTAAATCTTTCATAAATCAGATTAGTTTGTTGTTTTAATGAAAGCAGTTGTGTTTTTTTTTATTATTATTTTTGAGGAGAAGGAAAGAGGAGTTTATTAATTTGCTGGCAAATGAGGAGGTTGGCAGACTCATGTCTCGAAGTACCAATGTCCTGCTTCTGAGTAGAAGTACAGAGCTTTTAAAAGTTCTGATTCATTCCATCTTCAGCTAGCACAATCTTATGACCTCCATATGGACAATTCCCTTGGGCCATCTCCCTTTTTCAGATCATTTTCTCTGTTACATATTTCCCACTGTCCATTTTACCCTTCTATATCTGTAGCAGGAGGGGCGACATAATCATCAAGCTACATCCTACTGAACTGAAGTGATGTTTTAGATGGAGAGTACAGATTATCAGGTGAAAAAGGGCATAAGCAATAACTATAACCATGAGGATCAACAAAGTGAATTAGACTATCACCTTGCACACAATGTCCGATAGCTGTGTCTTCTTATCTTCAAAATAACCATGTATCTAACTTTAGGGTATTTGCTTAGGTGTTGACTACATAATATTCATACTCTGTGGAAATGATTAACAAAGAAACAACTTGAGATGGTGGCTAGCTTTCTTTTATAAAAGGAAAATCTAAGTCTCAGGGCCGCCCTCTCCAACTCCTTATGCAAAAGAGAAGGTAGAGGCCTTGGGTACCTGTGAATAACTGGCCCCACAGATCATTCATTAAGGAAATTCCTTGCTGACCTCCCATAAGCAGGGACATGCAAATTGTACCTACATCTAGCACCTAAAACTAAAGCCTGTTTGATTCTACACTAATAATGAATTATAAGCTTATCTTTACAGGTAAGAAAACCGAAGACGCAGAATCAAACATTCTTCCACTTACCCAGGGACATCTACATAATGGATGCTTCTTTTGCTGCCTTTTTCCCTTCTAAAATTCCCCTAATTTTGTGTAAAATGTAGATTTCCTGGGCCTCAAAGATGTAACCACTTTGTCTCATCAGCACCCCCACATTGCCTTTTCCCTTCCTTCTGTATGCCTTTAAAATGCTGACGGTTCCAACTTTGCCTTCAGCGAAAAACAGCCACAGCTTGTCTGCAATTCCTGTTTTTCCAGGTTTGTCCTCAACTTTGGCTTAGTAATCTCCATTGATTGAGATTTTTGCCTCAGCCATTTACTTGGGTCAACACTTTAATGAACTATTTAAGAATAATTGTTAGGAAGGAATAAATTAAATCAATATAAATGGGATAAAAGTTTATAAACAAACTTTTCATAGTTTTAAAAAGCTTTTTCAGTAACTTAATCTTAAAGTTATGTTTTGTTAAATCAAGTAATAGATAATTATAAAATGTCTGAGTCATTTATATGGTATAGAAAAGCTAAGTATATTTAGATCTGTTAATAAACAAAGATTGATGAAAAATTATGATATGGTTTTCATCTACAAATGCTGGTATAAAACAGTTCTAAATTACTTCCCAGGTTTTTCACTGCAAATTAAGCTTGCTAAGAGTTAAAATTGTAGTTAATATATGTAATCAAAACTACTAGAGCCTGGCACAGTGGCTCACACCTGTAATTCCAGCACTTTGGGAGGCCAAGGCAGGAGGATTGCTTAAGCCCAAGAGGTCAAGACCAGTCTAGTCAACATGGTAAGACCCCTGTCTCTATTTAAAAAAATTACTCAGGCATGGTGGCACATGCCTGTTGTCCCAGCTAATTTGGGAGGCTGAGGAAGAAGGGTTGCTTAAGCCCATGAGTGCAAGGCTTCAGTGAGCTGTGATTATGCCACTGCATTCCAGCCAGGGTGACAAAGCCAGATCCTGTTTTTAAAAAGAGACAAAAAAAAAAAAACAAAACCAAAAAGCCCTATTAGATATAAGAGAAACTATTCAATATAGAGTGTATAAAGAAAGTAAGATGTAAAGAAAGCTGAAAAGAGAGTAATTTTTTTCCTTTACGAGAGAAATTTGCATGATCAAAACAATAAGGAAGGAAGGAAAGTGTTTTTGTTCTCAGACAGAATGGCAATATAAAAAAGGAAGCATAGGACAAAACTTAAGTTTAAGAAAGTTGTAGAAGATTTGTGGAAGATTAATCTTGTGAAAGAAATTTCGCATGTGATCAAGTTGGCTAAAATTAGAAGGGGATTATTTAGTTCTTCTAAAAATTGGGCATTAATATCCAAAACACAGTGGAGCAAGGCCAGAATCTGGGCCCCTGTATCAGAATAACAGGATTTCCTCAGAGCATTGATCTCTTCTTTAATAGAAAGTTTTAAGACGTTATAAAAGGTTTATGGAAATCTTATTTTGTGTGGTCAAAGCTGATTGAGATAGAATGGATTGATTTATAAGGTTTTATTCAAATTAGCTTTAGCATTAATAATATGTTGATGCAAAAGTAGAATCTGATTTTCTTTTTTGAATAAGATTTTCATAAGAGATAATAAAGATAATAAAAGATATTTGTTCACCTTTTGATAAACAGCAAAAACAAAAAAAGAGGAAAAGACAGGTTTTGTTGGTCTTAGGCTGCCTTTAATAGGTCTTTTGATTGTTTCAAAAACTGAGTCTCCTCTCTATCAAAGAGTAAAGGTTTTTGCTTTTTGAAATCTTTGACTTACCACGTTGGCTAAATGAATGACCATTATTTTACAGCGACTTATGATCCTATTTTGATGAGTGTTTTAAACCTTTAATTTTTGATATACTTCTCAAAATCAAATTTCAAATTCTAAAATTATTCTTTTCCAAAAGGAACCCTCAGAAGTCCAAGAGAGACATATTAGGCTTGTTTGATATGTAAAGGTATATGGGAAGCATTGTCACATAAGAAATGGTGTTTAACTTTCTTTGAATTATATTTGTATGGATGTTATTAATATGTGTTCCAAAATTATATGAGATTCCCAAAATTCTGATGTCATCATATATATCTGACATAATTATGGTTACTATGTTAAATTGTTGTATGCGACAGAAATAACCAAATTACCTTCTCAATTGTATCTTTAACCATGGCTAGTCTTTCTCATCCACAATTATTGTTTTACTTTGATTCTTCTCAAAAAGTGGGTTACAATGGGCTACAGTCCAAAATTTGCTTTTCCTTCAAGGAAATTCATATAAAAGGATTCTCATGAGTACTCTTGAATACAGGTTTTTGATAACTTTGGAGAGCATATCATTGAATTAAGTAAAAATTTTCAGAACTCTCATAGACTGATATGTTCATAAAGATTGTTAAGCCCATATCAAGGAGAACAAGAATTAATTATTTGGGAATGAAATGATAGAGAACTGAAATACTTTTTATGACATTTTTTGAAACATTGCTGATTCTTTTTATATTTTGTTTTCCAAAGTCAAGAAAATTTATTTTTTGAGCTATTTATAGCTTATAGCACTTGAGTAAAATATCTTTGTGATCAAAATGGAAACATTTGCCCTTCTCTTTACCTGATTCTGCTAAAATTTGGAAACTATTCACATGTAATCCTATTTTATGGTTGTCTAGTTATTTGCATAAGTTCAATAAGAATCTATTTTGTGTAACAGAACAAAATTGAAGGCACTGGTTATTTTACCAAGGCTTTGACTGGAATGGCATATTTTCAGATATGTCTGTAATAGATGTAAGGGTCTGAAAAAGGACAAAATGTTTTACAAGTTGTCTCTTTAAAACCCCTTACCCTTTTTGAGGGATTAAAACCTGCATTCCTGCCCAAGGTCAGTAATGAGAGGGGCAGAGGAATCTTCTTTGTTCTTTGTTTTCTAGTATCTTAAACAATTGGTGATGGCTCAAGAGAATTATGCAGACAGACATCATGAGACTATCTTCACTGGAGATGCTATAGTTAAACAACAATATCCCTAGGCTGAAAAACCCCTTTCAAACTGTATTTCTGCTTAAAGGGGAGATGATGTTTCTTTAAGATGAGAGTCTGCCATTCTCCTCATTTGCTGGCAAATTAATAACTTCTCTTTACTTTTCCTCAAATGACTTGTCCTCATTTTTGTTCAGCCTTGGGGACAAGTACCGAAATTTCAGTACCATGTCCAGATGGCTTTGAGGAATTGAGGATGACTTTAGAGAACCAATAAAGAGCCCCTTGTAAAGAGTGGCTTGGTACTTTGTCTACAAGGTTCCCTTATAAGGTTTCTGATCTTGCAGTAAGTAAAGAATATTACTTTCTGACAGGCCCAGGTATCTCAAGATATTTTAGAACCTCAAGAAGAGATGAAGTCACCCAATTTGTACAGGTATTACAAGCACAGTCTGGCAAATTCTTGGTTTGGCTTTTTAGCCTCACAGGGCTTTTTAAATGTCTAATCTGAGATTTCTTATGAAAAAGTTTGAGCATCCAGTGTGGAGAATTTCAACAATTAGTCATGCAATAAATGTTTTGGTTTTTACAAATCTAAAAAAAAGGAAAAAGTTTGAGCAAAGCCAATTTAAAATGAGCCTATATGAACAGTCATTATTATTGCTGTACTTATGCAAATAAATAGGCCAAGCATAATAAGACTAATACTTATTTTGCCAATACATTGGGCTTAGTATGAGTGATCTTTGGTAGAATGGGGAATTGGAGAGAGGAAAAAGTATGTTATGGAGGAAAATTATTGCACACATTTATTAGTTTCCAGCCCTGACCATTGTTTTGAGTTTTTATTATTTTCTTAAAATTTGGATTGAACCCCCAATGGAATAGGTTTTACTGTGTATCTCTCATTGTTTTATGTCTTCTAAGAAAACCAAAATTATAAAATTCTGAAGAGTAGAGATGATTCAACAAGTGGATGACAGTTATATAAATCAGTGATGAAACTGAGAACTATCCCAGAATGGGCCTTCCCAGCATGGAGGGATGTCTATCACTCCAACCTAAGCAGAGAATGATCATGAATGTTTCCATGGGAAAATTTTTTAATCAACTGGGGAGAAATGAGAAAAGAGCACTCTGATCTATGCGAGGCATGCAGGCTCAGAGAGACGTGAGTATGGGTCTTCAGTCATGCCCTCACTCCTGCACCCATGCCTGGGGGAACTGTTTAAAAAGTCATTTTGTTCTTAACTCCCTGCTTTGCCCATTATCTTCATGTTACTGGAATGTGTGATACAAAGAACAATGTATAGACAATCTATAACTTATGTTATTTTAATGTAAATTATTGATAACTCAGGAATGGTCTCTTCTTTTCCTTTAAAGTTCTACTTCTAACTGCTGCTAACCAGAGTGCATATTCAGGGCTACTTGAATTTATGCTCCTGTTTTTCAGTCCTCAAGCTTGGCCCAAATAAACTCTCTACTTATATTAAATTTGTCTCAGCTTATTCCGTTTTGGTCAACAATTTCAAAGAGAAGAGAAAGCACTTACAAAGTTTTCTAAAATAAAGATTCTAAGAAAAAGAAGGGGAAGTAAATCTCTTCCCTTAATTAAGCCTTTTACTGTTTTTTTTTTTTTTTTTGAAACAGAGTCTTGCTCTGTTACCCAGGGTGGAGTGCAGTGATGTAACAGAGAAAATGGCCTGAAAAAGGGTAAAAATGTTTTCTGTCTCTTCAAAATCCCCTCACCCTTTTTGAAAACTGAAAGCTACAGTCCTATCTCAGGCCATCAGTCAGGAGGGGCAGGAGAGTGTCCTTTGTTTTTTGTATCATAGGAGATGGCTCAAAGGAATTGTCCAGGCAGGTTCCACAAGATTGTCTTAGCCAAAGATGAGATTATAATATTAAACAGAATCTTTAAAAACTCTATACTTCTTCTGTTCAGAGGCAGGATGTTGGTACATTGAGACAGGAGTCTGCCAACCTTCTCATTTGCTGTCAAATTAATAAACTCCTCTTTCCTTCTTCTCAAACTACTTGTCCTCATTCTTCTGACGTGGCCTTGGGGACAAGTGCTGAACTTTCAGTAACAGTGATGTAATCGTACCTCACTGCAGCCTCAAACTCCTGAGCTCAAGCAATCCTCCCATCTCGGCATCCTGAATAGCTGGGACTATAGGCATGCACCACCATGCCCAGCTAATTATTCTTATGTTTTGTAGAGACAGGGTCTCGTTATGTTGCCCAGGCTGACTGTTGACCAGGCTGGTCTCAAACTCCTGGGCTCAAGTGATCCTCCTGCCTTGGCCTCCCAAAGTGCTGGGATTACAGGCATAAGCCACCATGCTTGGCCTAAGTCTCTCATTTTTAATTTGTATGTGTCTTTACACCAGAAATATCTCCATGAAGCAGCCAATAGTTGAGAACCAATCGGTGAGAAAATTCCTAAAGGACCCCATCAGAGACATTACCTTCATCACTCCTGGCTGCATGATTCACCAAAGCCCAAACAAGGTAGGATTGAGTTCCCTCCCTGATCTTGTCTCTCAAGCTAGGGTAGTCTCTGATCTTACATAGTCAGGATAAACTTGTCACATCTTCCCAGATTGTTGATTGTACTAGATGATTTGAAGAAAAAATTTAAAGTTTTGAGTTTCTACAGTATTCCCCCCACACACACACACACATATGCAAGAAAAATTACAGTTGTGCATACAGCAAAGATCAAATCTCTGGTAAGCAAAATTATAGACTAGTAGTCTGAATCAAAATCATTATTCTCACCAAACCAACCAGTAACTTCAGTAGAACTCACAATCAGCAACTAAACTCAGAGCTTTATGGAATTGTAAATCTTAAAACTTGAATTGCTTTTGAATTTTAAAATCCTTTATTAAATTTATCACTTTAGAAATGAAAAAACACTTTGCCTCAAGGCTAAGATAGTAATAAATAACAAAAGACAAGGACAGTCCCTGGTTTAAAATGCTTATTTCTCTTCCAACTGTGTTTATTTGGGGAAAGTGATAGAGAGGAGAAGGTCTTGAAGTCATTCTTTTAGTTCCTGACTCTCCTGGTGGTATTGAATGATTGATACTCCGGAAAGTTTCCTGGTCACCACACTAGATAAGAGGCTAAGTGAGGAGTCCATGGAAATTGGAGGTGGAAGCTGCTCTATGGTTAGCTCAATTTTTTTAGCTCCACAGAGGGGATATAGGTCTGGCTTAAAAAGTGATGGTCAGGAGCTAGACCATCATTCCCAGCTGTTTCTTCCCTTCCCAAGATGTGTTTACTTTTCTCTAAGGAGACTCCCAAGCCTTATTCTTTGTATTGTGGATCCTCTGCTTCCACGTGTGTTTTTGACATGGTGTTTTAGGTTATTGGAAAGCAAGAGTGAAGGTGATTATGTTAGCTCATAGGTAAAATATGTATCATTTTTAGTAATCTCTCTCTCTTTCCCCCATCCCCATGTGTGTACGTGTATGTCTTTCTCTCCTAGTATACATTTCTTTCTAATTTTCACACACATTCATCAATACATACTCAAAAACAATACTTCTAGGATACTGTATATATTGTATGAGAAAGGAGAGGTATGTGATAAATGAGAATCTGTTATAGACTGAATGTTTGTGCCCCTTCCCCCAAATCATTTGTCGAAGCTCTAATCCCAGAGCAAATGTATTTGGAACCTCTAAGAGAATAAATAAGGTTAAATGAGGTCACAAGCATAGAGCCCTGATTTGGTAGAATTAGTTTCTTTATCCTGGTCCAAAGGTAGTGAGTTATTGCAATTGATTGTTCACAGTTACAGATCAAACTTCCTTGTTCTACTCTTTTCCCCCTTCTCACTACTGCACTTGACTAGTTGTAAAAAAAAAAAAAAAGAAGAAGAATTATTAATGTCTTTAATAAGCAATGACAGCAGAAATCTTTCTCATGAGTGCATGCACCAAGGAAATGCCATGTGAGCACACAAAAGAGGCAGCCATCTGCAATTCAAGGGGAGACTTTCATCAGAAATGTACCATGTTGGCAACCTGATATTAAATTTCTAGCCTCCAGAACTGTGAGAAAATAAATTTCTATTGTTTATGCCACCCAGCCCATACATTTTGTTATAGCTGCCCAAGTTGACTAATACAGTTTCTCTAAATCTTTGTATTTTTGACAAACATATAAGGATACATGACATTGACCTGAAAGCCTTTATCTATTATTCCTCTGGCTTAACCTAGGGAAGTGCTGATGAAAAGTTCTCTGAAAAAAAATTTAAGCATATTAAAATATCTATTATATTTCAAATTACATATTAATAAGTAGAATGCACATATTTTATCATATGTTAAATATATTATTATCAAATATATTTATGAACTAAAATTCCATGAAAATTAAGAAAAAATAAAACAATATAACTGCAGGTCATTGTACTCGGCCAGTTTGTGTTTATACTATTAGGTTCACCTGAGGTTATATATAGTAAGTCCTCACTTAATGTTGTGGATAGGTTCTTAGAAACTGCAACTTTAAGTGAAAAAAAAAAGTGCAGCAAAACCAATTTTACCACAGGCTAATTGACATAAACAAGAATTAAGTTCCTATGGCATGTTTCTGGCCACAAAAACATCATCAGCTTCTATATAAACACCTAAATAACTTCTAATATTAACTGAAACAAATATTATCTACATATACATTTAAGGAAGGTTAATAAAAACAAATAAGATAATTATTTACCCAATTATTGATGAGTCAGTGAGTGACAGCAGTAGTAGTGGTGGTGGGTTAAATCAAGGAATAAATATTTGCAAAGCAAAACTATAAAGAGTACTTTTTACCAGCATGAAGTTAAAAAAAAAAAACAGCAATCATAAACGGGGCAGGCTCACTGACTGCTTTTGTACCACACTATTTATTGTCATGCATTTGCATGATTATTGTATGCTTTACAAATTTTTATTTTACAGTAAGTTGTATTCATTCATTTATTTTCCAACCCACTTATTCCAGTTCAGGGTCAAGGGTGGCCAGAGCCTATCCAAGCAGCTCAGGGGGCAGGAACAATCCATGGACAGGATGCCATTCCATTGTGGGGTGCACTCACACACATACCCATGCTCATTCAGACTGGGACCATGTAGACACATCAGTGAACCTAACATGCACATCTTTGGGATGTGGGAGGAAACCAGAGTACCTAGAGAAAACATATATGGGGAGACATGCGGAGAACATGTAAACTCCACACAGACAATGGCTCTGGATGGGAATAAATTTTTTTTTCTCATCAACATTATAATTAAGCAAAATGATCATTGAACAAAATGATATTATCCAAGAACCTGCCGTATTTGTATTCTGCCTTTACTTGGAGAACAGGTTTGAGGAATATGCCATACACATTGATCCTTGCATTCTTTTTAGTTTGATGAATGCATATTTGACTCTATTTTTTTATTTTTTATTTTTTTATGTTGCCAAAAACAGTAACAATTTCCTTTATTGGTACAAATAATAATGCACAACATATGCTTGGTAATGAAAACACAAAAGAGTGTTAATATAATACCAAGGCATTTTTTTTAGTCTTAAAAACCAAAATTCCATCTATAATACAATTGACCCTTGAATAACAAGGGGGGCGGTTAGAGGTGCCAACTCCCTGAAGTCAAAATCCACGAATAACTTGTGGCTTCCCATAAACTTAACTACTAATAACTGATATTCTTATCCATAGCATATTTGACTTTAAATTAGCTATTCATTAAACTTCATATAGTTCATTCCATAGTGTAACCTCATCATCTTTGTTCAGTCTTTTTTCTGTCTTCATAAAGGCAGGTTGAAGTAATTCTTAAAGATATGTAACTAAACTTTGATGGACTCAGCTGACAAATTTAATCACTATACATACTAGTGCTCAAGGGGAGTAGACCCCTTAATGAAACAGAATCCTGTTCCAGGGTGGTTGACCAAGGCATGTTTATTCTTGGCTTTGCCATTTTGTAGAGCAATGCAGTGACTCTCAATCCCTGATTTGCATCACTTTGGGAGTTTTTAAAATACAGACACATGAAAACAATGCAGAACCAATTGAACCAGCATCTCTGGAAGAGGAGATGCAGCCGTAGGGCTTCTTAAAAGCTTCCCAAATAATTCTAAAGTGCAGCCAGGGTGAGATCAGCAGCCTTAGAGAGACTTAAGCTCCTATAAATTTGTTAATGCATTTTATATGCATGCTTCTTTTCCAAAAATGTACAATTTCTCTTTCAAGCTCTTGAACTATATGATAGTAAATTTTGTTGGCCTTTATAGCCAAGGGGCTGAGAATGATTCACAGAATTCAAAGGTATAGCATTTTAACACTTTACTAATTTAGTAACACATAAAAGTGAATCTTCAAATCAACAGGGAAGAAAAAATATGTACCAACTTTGACTGATCATTCCACGGAGCAAAGAATTTACACATCAATATTTTCAAGGAGACAAAAATCTAATAGGAACCGAAGTGATGAATCTGCTGCTTCAAAAGAGAATAGAAATTCTATGTTTGAAAGAAAATGGATTATGAAAATACATAGAAACATTCCAGTATTTGAAAAGAGACTTAACTTCAATTAACTAAGGAAAAATAACATTGAGGACAAACTAAGAAACAAGATGGATGGGATATTTTGTCTAATATCCTGAAACATAACACATTTTATGAAGGCTGTATTTATATAGTAACCATTTGCCGATTATTACTATAAGGCAGCAAGCTGAAATCATTAGGGCTCAAATTACACTAAACCAGTGCTCACAAACATTATGTTCAGAAGAGTCACATGGAGATCTTGTTAAAATGCAAATTTTGATTAAATCTATAGTGAAGCCTGAGAGTGTGCATTTCTAACAAGTTCCCAGGGGATATGGAAGTTGCAGTCCAAGAACTACAATTTGAGCAGTAAGTAGCAAGGCAAACTAGTGATCTTTAAAGCTATTGTAGATAAAATTATCCAGATAATAGTCAAATTTAAAATGCAAAGTACATTATGTGAATTTGCACTTCAAGAGCAGGGAATATTTGATTCCTTTTATAGCTTTGTTTCCACACCACACCGAGGATCCAAAGGTTGACTGCTGGATAGAGATTAAAAAAACAGACTGACTCTAATTTTTGACACGTGGTGTCAGTGCCATCACCACAGATAAGTTCTGGATGAAAATAGGAAAATGTGGAATTATCATTTCTTAAAAACACAAATCATTGGCTATTAATAGCAATGTGGGGTATGCTGGAGAGCTGACTGCATCTCTTCCCAACTCCAACACTATGAATAGTGACATCAAGTTGGTAGCTTAAAGACATCAGCAAACACTTTGAATCAGGGCCTTTTAAGCTTTTTTCTTCCCAGAGGGGTTGAACCAACATACTGTGGCATGTGGCTTCTGGCTTACCACATGATTCTGAAAGCAAAGAAATATGAGCATAATGTCAAACACAATAAGAAATGCAATGACCTTGGGGAGTGTCAAGATTGAAAGAGCACAGGGAGCTTAGGGAGGCTGACTTCTTTACCTAAGCAATGAAAATAGATATTGGAGAACAAAACCAAAGTATGGTACATAAGAATGAAGATGAAAGTCACAAATGGATCAAATTCTAAATTGTATTAAACAATGATATAATGTTGAACAGTGGGTTTTAATAGTTTATACCACTGGTTCACAAACACTTGGTCTCAGGTCTCCTTTAGTCTTAAAATTTTTTTTATTTTATTAATCTTCTGTATGGTTTTTTATTATCAATTTCATTTAGTTCTTCTCTGATCTTTGTTATATCTTTTCTTCTGCTGGGTTTGGGGTCAATTTGCTCAGACTTTTCCAGTTCTTTAAGATGAGTCATTAGATTGTTGATTTGTGATCTTTCTGTCTTTTGGATGTAGGCATTGATGAATATAAATTTTCCTCTCAGGACTGCTTTAGCTGTGTCACACAGATTTTTGATAACTTATGTCTCCTGTATCATTTAGTTCAAAGAATCTTTTGATTTCAATCTTAATTTCCTCCTTAACGCATTAATCATTCAGCAGAAGGTTGTTTAGTTTCTATGTCTTTGTGTAGAGATGAGAGTTTCTGTTGGAGTTGATTTCTAATTTTATTCCACTATGGTCTGAGAAGATACATGGTATAATTTTTCTATTTTTTTTAAATTTGTTGAGACATACTTTGTGGCCTACAGTATGTTCAATCTTAGAGAATGTCCCATGAGCTGATGAGAAACACATACATTCAGTGGTATGGGGTAAAATGTTCTGTAACTATCATTCAGGCCCATTTGTTCTAGACTTCTGTTTAAGTCCATTATTTCTTTGTTTATTTTCTGTTTGGATGATCTGTCCTGTTCTGTCAGAGGGGTTGAATTCCCTGTCCATTATGGTGTTGTTGTTTATCATTTTGTTTAGATTAAATAGTATTTACTTTATGAATCTGGGTGCACCTGAGTTAGGTGCATAAATATTTAGGATTGCCATGTATTCTTGTTGAATTGTACCCTTCACCATTATATGGTAACCATCTTTGTCTTTCATTACTTTTGTTGATTTGAAGACTAAATTATCTGAAATCAGAATATTTTTTTCCATCCCTTCACCTTGAATCTGAATGAATCCTTGTGGGTTAGATGTGTTTCTTGAAGACAGCAGATACTTGGTTTGTGTATATTTATCCATTTGTCCAGCCTGTGTCTCTTTAGTGGGCAGTTCAAGCCTTTCAGATTTATTGATAGACTTGATAATGGGGCAGACTTTTGTTCATCCTGTTTAGTTGAACCTTGTTGCTTTGTTTTCTCTCTTGAGCCATTGTGGCATCTGGCCTTTGACCTTTAGCTTTTGGATGATTCATTGTGCTGATCTGTGTGTAACACTGTTTTAAGTGCATCCTGGAGGTCAGGTCTTGTCTTGATGAATTCCCTCAGTCTTTGTTTGTCTGAGAAGATCTTTATTTCTCCTTTGTATTAGAAACTTACTTTTGCAGGGTACAAGATTTTAGGCTGGGCATTATTCTGTTTGGGAAGAGTGAGAATGGAGCCCTAGTCTCTTCTGGCTTGTAGGGTCTCAGCTGAGAAGTCTGCAGTTAGTCTGATGGGTTTTCCTTTGTAGGCTGCCTGCATCTTTCACCTTACAACTCATAGGAGGGCTATTTCATGTTTATCTTGGCCAGTCTGATGACTATGAGACAGGTGTCTTCCTGTTTGCAATGAATCTCCCAGGAGTCCTTTGAAATTCTTGTACCTGGCTATCTAGATTTCTAGCAAGGCCAGGGAAATTTTTCTCCATTATATCCTTACATA
Organism: Eulemur rufifrons; assembly: GCF_041146395.1. NCBI lineage: Eukaryota > Metazoa > Chordata > Mammalia > Primates > Lemuridae > Eulemur > Eulemur rufifrons. The sequence goes on along the minus strand of NC_090997.1, from coordinate 25,162,344 downwards.
GTTTACCTAACCCTTGTGTATTTTCTTCTTTATCCTCAGGGATGCCTATGATTCTCACGTTAGGCCTCTTCACATAATCCCACATTTCTTGTAGGCTTTGCTCTTTTCTCTTATTTCTCTGCTCTATCTCTGCAACTAACTTGTTTAATTGAAAGGTGTTATCTTCAATCCCTGAGATGCTTTCTTCTGCTTGATCTACCCTATTCTTGAGGCTTTCCACTGTGTTTTGTAATTCCTTGAATAAATTCTTCATTTAAAGAAATTATGTTTGATTTTTAATACTTCAATTTCTTTAGTGAATTTTTCTTCCAAGTCCTCATTTTTTTGTTGTTGTTGTTTTTGTTTTTCTTTTTTATCCATTTTCACTTGCATATTATTGAGTTTTCTTACAATCCGTGTTCTAAATTCTTCTTCTGTCATTTCAATGTTCTGAATTTGGTTGATATCCATTGGTAGAGAACTGGTGTTCCCCTTTGGTGGTGTGCTTTCAGTTTGATTCTTCATATTTCCAGAGTTCTTTTGCTGATTCCATCCCATCTGGAGCAGCTGTTGTTTTTTACCTTTGGATTTTCGTTTAGATAATGACATGCCCAGTTTAGTCTGAGCCAGTAGGTGGCTCAGAGTAGTCTCTGAGCCAGTGTGTGAGATTCAACCACATTCTGTGTGATGAGTCAGTACATGCAGTAAAAGGGCATGTAAAGTGACCTCCCTGTCATTAGGTGGCACTTGCCTGGAGGAGCAAGCTGCAATGTTTGTTGTTTTTGGGTCCTGTAACCAGCTCTCATTCCTCTGGAGAAGCACTCTAGTGGCTCAGGCAGGGCCCTAGGACTTCCAGGTGTGTCCTTATTCACCATTTCAGCAGGGGCAGTTCAGGGAGTGAGGCTGGGCAGGGCTGGGTTGGGTGAGCCTGCCCTCAAGCTCCAGAAATGCTGTTAGCAGGGGTCAAATTTCTGTTTTCTGCTTCTGGGAAAAGCTGCCAGGGAGGGGCTGAAATGGCCCCACTCAGTCAAAAAGTCTGTGTGTGGAGATGGGACTGTCTGACACCTGCAGTCTGGAGCAGGCCTTGCTCTTTTCCACCCTCCCCTGTTCCATGGTTTCTCCTGGGCCTCTGCCAGCAGGCAGGACCTCAGGCCAGAAGATCTCCCCTGACTGTGATGCAAACTGGAAGGGTCCCTGCCCAGGATCACAGCCTGAGCTGGGAGTACAGCCCTTCCATAGGAGGAGGGTTGCCCCGTGAGCAAGCTTCAGCTAGGACCAACTTTGATCTGCCCTGCAGGCACACACTTCTCAGTAAGCTCATTCACAAATATCCCTTCTGTGCCCCCAGGTAATGAGACTGAGACCTCGGTGTATGCCATCAGGCCTGCAGGACTGTCCCACAGGTCCCAGAGATCAATCCTTGACCCTGCCAGGGAGAAGACTGCTAGTCTCAAGTCACCCATCAGGTGCCCAAGCTGGATCAATGTCTCTCTGCCTTGGGGTTTGCCCCACTCTGCTGGAGTCACCAGGCAAGCAGTACCTGGGAGGGCTGGCAGGTAGGGAGCTCACACTCCAGGTACCCCTCAGTCCACTGTAGGACCCCAAATGGAAAAGTCCCATTCTCTGTGGATGCCCCCTTATGGTGGCCAATTTGTCCCTTTTGTCAGGCATGGGGAGGGGAGGAGAAGGGGAGAATGAAGCAATGTGGCTTCTGCCAAATGGCTCAGGTCTGTGGGGTGGGAGGTATGGTATCCCGAGGTAGCTGGTAGTCCAGTGCCCTGTCTGCAAGAGGCTCACAGCTCACTGGTGGCAGCCATTTCTGGGCTGGTGTTGGCAAGTCTCTCTAGCAGCTCAGGGGCCCATCAGCAGTCTGAGATACAAGGGAGGGGAAATTTAACCACTCCACCTGCGCTTATTGCTGGTCTTCAAGCCTCTCAGGGTTTAGATCCTGCCACTGTCTTTCTCCTTCCAGTTCTGCTCCACAACTTCTTCCTGTGGAGTCTCCTGTAGTTTCAGGAACCCCTCCTTCTGACCCTTATCTGATCTGAGTTTGTCTGCCTGTTTTTTTTTTTTTTTTTTCACTTTCATCTAAAATCTTTCTTTCTTGCTGAGACACTTTGGCTGGAGGTTTTTCTCATCCACCATCTTGCCTCCACCTCCCCAAATTAAAGAAATGTTAAACTTTTTATGTATTAAGTTACTTACAGGTAACACTAATAGACCCAATGCATATTAATATTAAAGAATTGTTGGCCTGGCTCCTTGAGCTCAGGAGTTCCAGACCAGCCTGAGTGACAGTGAGACCCCATCTCTACTAAAAATAGAAAAATTAGCTGGGTGTAATGCATATGCTTGTAGTTCCAGCTACTCAGGGGGCTGAGGCAGGAGGATTGCTTGAGCCCAGGAATTTGAGGTTGCTGTAAGCTACAATGATGCCACTG